>NW_017307330.1:367733-374972 GCF_000935625.1 Nanorana parkeri
AGAGAGAGAGAGAGAGAGAGAGAGAGAGAGAGAGAGACTTTATTTTCTGATCTGGAAAAAAATTGAGAGTTTAATATTACTTTAAGCCCACATGACTTAAAAATGTAAATGTCAATGTATAGCGGCCGATATCGCCTTCCTGAAACACATTGTAATTCTGCCGAAAATACATGTTTTCTCACTTCTAACTCCTGCCTGACTCTGGACTGCCCTTTGCAAACAGCTCACTTTTTATTCCCAAGACTTTGTAGTTAGATATTAACCATAGCTGTTGTGTCACATCCATCCTTCGTCCAGGTCGAGCTGTATTTTATGCTTTGCTGCAATTAGCCTCCCTGATTTGACTTTGTAGACTTAGACCTGCAAGGTAAACATTAGAATAATCCGTCTGAGAAGGCGTTTGTCGGCCATGATAGGAATGTTGGGGAAACCACTCTGTTTTAGTTTTGTGAAAAAAAGAAATAGTTCTAGGTTTGTCTTTTTATATAGTCGAATTCTGAAACAGATAGCGGACTTTACCTGACTTTAGTTAATACTCCTAAGTCCCAGGACTTTTTATTGCTTACATGTCAGGACAGGAAAGTCACGGTTGCTAGGATTCCTTGGGGGTGTAATTCCAAGAATCTTAAGTACAGTACAAGCATTTAACATTGGCAGCATTTTAAGGGAAATAGCTTTGCCCTTTTTAAATTGCAGGCTTGTTTTGTATTATTCAGACATTGCGCTTTTTGCTCCTGTGCTTTGAGTACTTAGAATAATTTGAAGGTAAATTTTGTGTCTGGCTGAAAATTGGATTTATGTTTTCTCCGAAATATGTAAGACCTCATCCACTCACTTTTAGACACATTTGTTTTTGTATCTATTTAATGCTTCTGAACATAGCTGTATTTTAGCCAGTGTGTTGTCCATACACATTGAGGCATTTAGTTCTTGTTGACACCAATTGTGGTGCGTTCCAGAGCATTAGCTGCTGCAACGCACCACAATCGCTCACAAAACTTCCCCCTGCTGTGGGATGGGAGGGGGCGTGGCGGTGCATTGAAGTCAATGGCACCGCTTCCACACCACTGCCGCAGTGTGATCGGACACGTGGCAAAACATTGCCTGCGTCTGTTCCACTGCAAACGCAAAAAATAGAGCAAGCAGCAATGTTTTGCCATGCGTCCGATCGCACTGCGGGCAGGGGTGTGTGGAAGCGGTGCCGTTGACTTCAATGCACCGCCACTTTCCCTCCCGCCACAGGAAGGAGGGGGAAGTTTTGCGAGCGACTGCGGTTCGTTCTAGCAGCTACCGCTCTGGAACGCACCACAATTGGTGTGAACAAGCCCTAGGATCCATATTTTAGAGCATCGTTCAGGAGAAAAAAAAACACCCCAAATCTGAGAGGGGTACAAACACACACACATGCACTTAGGCACTCGAATTAATTCCTTTGGCTATAATAAATAAATATTCTATCCAATAGAATGAGTTCACACACAAGCGCTTCTAGGTGTTGTGCGCACATAAATGCCCATAAACACTGGTACCATTGTTTATAAGCATGTAATGATTTCTGTCCATACATTCCTCTGGACAGAAAAACCAACCCAGTAGTTGGGGCTCCATGCACAGCTGCTCCGGATTCTGTTTTATGCAAGGGCCGGTCACCTAAACTTTATTTGGATTTGTGTTTGTTATAGTTGTCAGTGGTGGTTCACCATTCTGGGCATGAATCTAGCTGCAAACCTGTGTACATTCTTGGCTATTTGACACTGTCTAGTCTGGCAGGCACCTTTTTATGAAACTTGAATGTGAAGACTCTGGATCTTTTAGATCTGTCCGAAAGTATGTATAGTTACTAGGGATGCACCAATACCGATGGCTGGAAAAGCTGGGCTCATGCTACCTCGGTATGCCGATATCGGTACTCGGTATCGGCGAGTGCCTGATTAAAAAAAAATAAACGGTACTCGATGCCAAAAAACCTGTAATTGGTGCATCCCTAATTAGTTACATCTAAAAGAAAGTACATTGGGCCTGTTGGGGTGTGGTTGAGTGGCAAGGCCCACTCGCGTCCCTCACACGTAATTGTGCAGAAAGTACAGATACAATATTGTGACCAGTGTTTTGTGCAGCATTCTAGCTAAGGGAGGCTTTCACCTTTTTTAGGTAGGTTTCTGTTGGAAGCTTTGGTTTCCTTATACAGTTAAATTCCTATTGGTAGGCTCATTGGCTTCTATCTGAACGCATTCATTTATACCAACTAATAGATTTAAAAATTATTTTACATCAGGGACTGGTGTGAAATGTTTTCTGTAAAATGCTGTGGAATATTTACTTTGTAAACTTAAAGTGACATTAAACCCTCAGATTTTGTAACATAAACCAATACTGTAATGTGTGCCTTACTGTAATCCATGGTTGTTTACCTTCTCTTTGCTGCTCTTCCTTTTAACCCCTTCGTGACTGACACAGTGTACGTCGCCAGCATCAGTGTACGTCGTTTGCCGCCGGGAGTCTGTTTTAAACTTGTAGAGCCGACTGTCGCCAGATCGCTTCTGTGTCCCGACGTGGATGCGGGCGTGCGGGTCTGGCAGCCGTGAGCGTGAGTTGGGGAGGAGGTGCGGTGCGCAGCGTGTGTGGAGCTGTGAACAGGGCCAACTGATCGGAAGCCAATTAATCGATTATTGAAAAAGTTGACAACTTTTTCAATAATCGATTATGTCGATTAGTTGTTGCAGCCCTACTAAAATGTGGAATATAACATGGGTACAAAAAATGAAAAAAAGGCCTCAGTCATGAAGGGGTTAAACCCTCATGTCTTCTCATGCTGGGGGAGAACTTCGCTTTGCAGCTGAGTGCCTCTTCCTGTAGTGCTGGCTCAGGTTACAAACCTACACACAGACACCATGTATCCATTCCAGAGACAAGGCAGTCTGCTGCAAAACAGAAGTTCTGCCCAGCATGAGAAGAGATACAGATTTAAAAGGAAGAGCAGCAAAGAGAAGGGCAACAACCATGGATTACAGTAAGGCACACATTACAGTATTGTTTTATGTTAAAAAATCTGAGGGTTTAATGTCACTTTAATTTTAAAATGTGAGAAGTCTGTAGGACAACTGGTTTTCACCATCTTCTCTCCATTGGTTTTGAACGTTGTGTAGGATTTCACTCAAATGAGTGATCTTGCATTAATATAGCGTAAAATATGCAGTTTCAGCCTAAAGGGTAACTATGGTCATAACCTACAAAATCTATATTAGTGCTCAGCGCTAGCAGCAATATCCTAATTATTTAAAAATACATTAGCATAATTTAAAGTATTGATACAATGTCTGTTAAAACCAAATGTTCAAAAAAAAGGTATTTTCTCAATGATGGATCCTCCTGTCTGTGTTCTCCCACAAGTGATTCAAAGGAGCAATCACCAGATCAGGTGGACCATTTAACATAAATGGTCTAACAGCACTAAAGTGCATTTAATCTTTGCTGGTTTTCTCATCCATCCACATACACGGGTGGACTCTCACGCTGTAGTCTTTGCTAGACAGATAACGAAGGATTGGTTCTTGGTGGAATCTGCTTATGAATGGGGATTCATTTCTATTGAAAAGCGATAGTATCCAAATATCATGGTGAGCGTTTTTAATCCTTTTTAATAATGAATGATTTAAAATTGGATTACGCTGTAGATGTTTTTAGTAAAAGCTTCTATTCATGAGGAGGAGAGCAGGAGATGGAATATTTGGATGGATGAGGAAACCAACAAAGATTAACTGCACTTTAGCGCTGTTGGACCATTTATCTTAATGGTCCACCTGTTCTGGTGAGTGCTCCTTTTTGAATCACTTGTGGGAGAACACAGACAGGAGGATCCATCATTGAGAAAATACCTTTTTTTTGAACATTTGGTTTTAACAGACATTGTATCAATACTTTAAATTTTGCTTATGTGTTTTTAAAGGAGAACTATGGGGTCAGTGTTTTTCCCCATAGTTCTCAGGGTAACGGGAGGACACAAACTAGCGTCCTCCCATCACCCTAAGTTCAGTATGCCGCGAGCTACAGCTCGCGGTATACTGAGACGCTGGAGCGGATCCCGACGTAGATGACGGGATCCGCCCAGCTGCATGAGTGACAGCTGGCTCTGCCTATCTAGAGGCAGAGCCAGCTGTACCCGCCCCCTCCCCTGTCCGTTCCGCCAGTCAGCGCTGGCAGATCGGAGCGGGGAGAGGGGAATCCAGCCCCTCCCCCTGTAACGGCAGAGAGCCGTGACAGGATCGAGAGGCGAGCGAACCCGGTATGTGTTCGCTCACCTCCCGATCTACTGAGCCGACATGTGACAGTCTCATTGTCACAGGTCGGCTAGAACTATGAGGTGAGTGGAAATCACTCACCTCATAGTTCTCCTTTAAATAGGATATTGCTGGTAGCGCTGAGCACTTTATATAAAACATTTTTGGAAAGGCTATTTGATCTTTTTTGCACAGCTGAGGTTGAGGGTTAGTTTTTTAGGGAGGAGAAGCACATTTGTTTGAGAATATTGTATTTCTATATTGACTTTCCATAAGTTCGATATCACTCCTAATCACCATATTGATCTAGAAGTTTGAAGTTGAAAATACCCATAGGATGCACTTCCTCAATGCACTGACCCAATTTCACTCAGCCCTGTGACTATGCACTTCTTATGTCACCACTCCTAAGTAAGCATGCGGTCTGAACTTCCCACTATGTAACAGCATAATTGTTTGCTGGAAGCAATGCATGATGGGATATGTAGTCTTGTGAAATGCATCACAGTAAGCAGCTGGGAAAGAGACTCAAAGGACATTGGGAATCCAGGAAGATGGTGAAAGTGATGGGCAGACAGAAGGCAGCACTCACTGCATAAAAGGCATTTTTAAAACACCTGGTCTTGAAGTGGTTAAAGTAAGATTTAATTGCATTAACAACAACGACTCTACTATGTATTCCTATGACGATCCTCATTTTATAACAGGATGGTATATGCTGGGACATTACAACTCCTGTAATATAATTGTATGCCAAAGTTGCTAGTATCCCTCAAGTCCACTCGTGATCTGCATTCTCTGTATGAATTGGTGTTTCCATATTCGATTATCTTCAGATTGAATAGCCATGGCTTATTTCCTGGTTATATGCTGCCATTTGTAAACTGACTTTATATACAATAGGAATGAGTGGCCTTGGTGTGAATTGTGTGAATAGGAGCCAGATTTCATAGAGATGGTTTATTTCTTGGTTGAATGCTAACCTTGCTGCTTCTGAATTGTTGTGAGAATTCATATATGTACAGATTTGTGCAGCCTTGCCTTTGAGAGGAGTGAAATTGCTGACTTCAGCATACTAGGAAGTTAGGAATGTGGGTTATTTTATTGGTTAGGCATAGTCTCCTATTCCTTCATAAAGTTAGCAGAATGCTGGTCAGATCTAGGCCCCTTTCATAAATTAGGAGTTCTTAGCTGGGAGTATCCATATAGTAGCCAAATAATGAGGTATGGGACTGAACCTTAAAAAAAAAAACTCAGACAGGATTCTGTTTGGTTTGATGATTTTGGTGTCAGATGATATGCAAGTAACATTGTCACACTATCTTAATTCAAATGTTTTCCAAAAATCTCATTGGCCAGCTTGTATATTTGTGATTTCACATTTTTATGTAATATGATAAAATTCTTGTAATTTTCATTGAACGGTTCTGTTTATCGCTATCCATATGTAAAGTAAAGCCAAACTACTTGTATCTTTTGAAGTCATACTGGTACCTAGTAGGAATGGTATTGATGATATTGATGTCTCATTCACACTCGGTGCATAAAGCTGTATTGATCAACGCAGGCTAAATACAAGGGCTCATAGAAAAAATTGATGAGGCTGGGCATGGTGTGAACAGAATTTTCCCGAGTTCTCTCACGCCTGCTCAAAACTCTTGATTACCACCCCTCCCTCCACCTAATCAGTGATGGCAGTTGTGGCGGGGGCATTTGTCCTCCTTTGTGACGTATAGCTGTGGGGCAGAGAATGTGAGTTCACACAACTAATTGTGTCAGGAGGAGAGGAGGTGGCACTCAGAGTTTTGAGTATGGTTAAACAAACTCTGGAGACCTGGGTTCACACCAAGCCCAGACTCCTCGCTAATAGAAAACAAATGTTTTCTATGTTTCCTGTCCACACCATATTTTTGGGGGTATGTACTGTGTAAAAATGCACCAGGTCTACATTTTTAGGCAGCGCTGTGCACATCATTATATTCCAGTCCACTGCAACGAGTCACAATGCACTACGGTCCATAAAGTTAAATGGAATGTAATTTGGTGACATTTCAGTACAGTGAAAAATAGAAAAAAGTGAACCATGTCATACGTAACAAAGCATCGCACCACCTGATTGCAAAAGGTGCGCTCACTGGTGTGTACCATTCCTGACAGTCTGGCAAAAGGGGTTTGACACATTTTGGGCAATGCATTGGTGGTCTGTAATCAGAATAAGGTTAAAGGCCCAGTCACACCACATCCAGTGCGTCCTGATGCAGTTAGTGCCCGGAATGCACTGGGTCGCATACATGAAGCCGGGCTGTGTTCTTGGGCGGGAGGGGTCGTGTCGGTGCCATTCGGGTCAATGGCACCGCAGACACTCCCCCATCCCCCCTGCCCCAGTCCAATCGACCGCACTGGAACGCGAGGTACAGGAGTGTCCTCCATTTTTCCGATTGCGGGTGGGGTTGCGTGTCTGTGGTGTCGTGTCTGCTGGCACGCCCCCTCCCGCCCCAGAACGCGGCCCGGCTTCATCTATGCGATCCTGTGCGTTCCAGGCGCAAACCGCACTGGATATGGTGTGACTGGGCCCTAAAGGAGAACTATAAGGGGAGTGATTTACACTCATCCTCATAGTTAGAGCTGGCGTGTCACATTAAAACTGATCAGGAAGTGAGCGATAAAATAACGTCGCTCACTCACTTCCCGATCATTTCCCTGCAGAGAGAGGTGACTGACGGTCACCGCTCCCCACAGGGATTTCCCTCTCCGATCCTCCAGCGCTAATCGGAGGAACAGACAGGGTAGGTGGTGGCACAGCTGGCTCTGCCTCTAGATATTATCGGGATCTGTCCCGGCTGCGACGCTCTCAGTAATTAGCGAGCAATAGCCGCTATATACTAAACTTTGGGTCACGGGATGACGTTAAAATATGTATTTTTTTAGGCATAGTCCACATTTATTTCTGATAAACCTCAGA
>NW_017307330.1:374998-388468 GCF_000935625.1 Nanorana parkeri
GATATTTTGAACAACATTTGTCCCAGGAGCGCTATATCTTTAATTTTGTAATCTGATTGACTTGACATCTGGGTAAACCACAGAACAGCTGAAGCGATGAGTGTTGAAGGTTCTGCATTCTTTTTCATGTTTTATTTGAGTAGTTACATGCTAAACTTAGAAAAGCAATGTAACCATATAGTGTGGAGCAGTTATATTGTGATAACTGGATAGATGTGTTGTCTGTTGCCTGCACATGTATGTTTTTCATGGTTAATAGTAAAGTTCGTAGTTCATACATAGCGTCCCTGGAGTCTGTTTTTGTGGATGGGGTGTAGTCAGTGCTCTGTGCAGATGAAGTATGAGGGTGACGGGTGCTCCCTGCTTTACAGTGGGTGGCTGCGAGTGGAAAAACCATAGCTGGCCGTACACTTATTCATCAGAACATTTCCATCTTGCCATTATTGAGTCGACTAATTTTGTTTCAAAGCCTTTAAAAATTTTCTCCAGACCTGCTCCTTGAATGGAATGCCAGAAGTACTAAATGTGTTTCTTTTGTGCCTAGCACATGCACATTACAATATGTAAGATTTTTCCCAGTTTGGATCTAGTTTGTTCAGGTAAGAAACAAGAAAACGTTTCCTTCTGCTCCTCCGATTTTCCTAATCCCTACAGTTGAAAACGAACGTCGGTTAGACCACCCTAACTAATCAGATAATCGAACTGGTGTATGGCCAGTGTAACACAAGCAGATCTTTTTTTTAAATTACCCTTTCCTGGTGCTCATTTTTGTTTCTTTCACCAGTCTGAACGTACCAATAGATAAACAGTCTGTAGATTGTCAAGAAATGTAGGCATTGTGCTCAAGTATTAGACTAAGGGGCACATTCATAGAGAGTGGATACCTCTATTGGCTCTTCATTGGCCACCACAGTGTTTACCTGGCCATGACCAGTTCTATTTTCATTGTTTCTATTCAGCAATCTAAGTGAGTGCTCTTAGGCCGGGTTTACATCTTGTTGCCGTTTACGAACACATTTTAACATGCTTGTGCCACACATTACCATGACTTGTTCAAACGAGATGGACTGCCAATGCACCCGGGCTAGGGCTGCAACAATTAATCGACATAATCGATTAATTGGCTTCCGATCAGTTGGCCCTGTTCACGGCTCCACACACGCTGCGCGCCGCACCTCCTCCCCAACTCACGCTCACCGCTGCCAGACCCGCCCCGCCCGCATCCACGCTCTACACGCCGCACCTCCTTCCGGCCTCACACTCACCGCCCACATCCACGATCAGCACAGGGACATGGGGAGATGTAGTAAGGAGGAGCAGGTGTGGGGGGGGATGACAGCCGCAGATAGACAGGCCCGATCTCAGAAAAAAGTTGCTGGAAGACTGCTCAGGTAAGCCTGCACTTTTTCACACATGGTGCTCTAATGTATTGCTGGGATTTGTATTCCTCTATAGCTGATGGTACATTGTGCTGTATATTATACATAGGAATACAAATCCCAGCAATACATTATACACTGTGTGTATAATGTACTATTGTTGGGATTTGTTGTACTCCTCTATAGCTGGTGGTATTCTGCACTGCGCTGTATAGAGGACTAAAAATCCCAGCAATAATAAATTATGCAGCGCCATGCGGAATTCCACCAGCTATAGAGGAGCACTACAAATCCCAGCAATAATACATTATACAGTGGTGCAATGCCGAATACCACTAGCTATAGAGGAAATCAAAACCCAGCAATAGTACATTATACAGCGAAATGCAGAATACCACCAGCTATAAGGATTTGTTGTGCTCCTCTATAGCTGGTGATATTCTGCATTGCGCTGTATATTGTACTATTGCTGGGTTTTGTAGTCCTCTATAGCCGGTGCCATTCTGCATTTATTGCTGTATAATTTTTCACTTTTCATTTCACTATATTGCACACCACACTTTTTTTTTTTTACTTTTTTACTTCCACCGCTCCAAGCTTGCTCCTGTGATGGACTACAATCTCAATACAAACTAGTAGTCCCATCACTGGAGCCATTTAAAAAAAAATGTATTTTATTGTTTATCCGATTAACCGATTAATCGAACTTAATAATCGGCTAACTAATCGATTTTGAAAATAATCGTTAGCTGCAGCTCTAACCCGGGCACAGCTAAAGTTACACCAGATTCTTTTTTGGCAATGCAGCTCACTCTATTTAATTGTATACTGTATAAAGTTGACAAGGAGATCCGGCTAGTTGGGAGTGGGTGTACGTTGAGTGTAGCAGCAGATTCAGATAGCAAAGATGACTGCTTTTTCTTTCTTCATTCATTTTCCTTATAGTAACCTTGGCTCTTCTGAAAGAAGGAGCATGCTTCTGTCAGTCTGGTCTCCATCAAAGGAAATATTAATGAAGGAAATTGGGGAGTTGCCCTGTTGGCTGGGTGCTATTTTGAATATGCGTCCCAGACACAGTAATTCAATTACATGAAGTACTGGGCAGCCAGCTTTTCCAGCAGACGCATAATTGTTTAATCACTTTAGCAGAGCCGCTCTAAATCTTTAATTGGCACTTTGTATCAATCATGAACAGATCAGAACTGTTCAGCAAGTCTCAAGTTGGTCTGGCATTTTTTCCTTTGTAAAATAGATGTTCACATAAACCCGATATGCCTGAACTGGTGGAAAGGGACATGTAGCTCTGTGCCTACGGTATCAAAATGTCAGGGGTACTAGATGCCACATAATTTGCGGCAGAATGTAACAAAAAGGGGTTTGTGTATCATTAGACAGAGATTACACTGTGGTAATGAGGAATGCACTGTGCAAGTGGCCCCTGAGAACTTAATAAAGGTACGTGGGTTATGTATCTTTGCAAGTTTGACTACTGGTACAAAAAGCAGAGACAGGACATTAAACAGTTCAGTTTTTGTAGTCAGTCTTGCTAAATTACAGTTGGCATTTATCTGGTTAAAGGAGAACAGTCACATGTCTGCTCAGTAGATCGGGAGGTGAGCGAACACATACCGGCGTTCGCTCACCTCTCGATCCTGTCACGGCTCTCTGCCGTTACAGGGGGAGGGGCTGGATTCCCCCCTCCCCGCTCCGATCTGCCAGCGCTGACTGGCGGAACGGAAGGGGGCGGGTACAGTTGGCTCTGCCTCTAGATAGGCAGAGCTAGCTGTCAGTCGCGCAGCTGGGCGGATCCCGGCACAATTCAGCTGCGGCGTCTCAGTATACAGCAAGCTACAGCTCGCGGTATACTGAGCCTAGGGTGACGGGAGGACTATGGGGAAAAGCCTTAGTGCCTGTTCACACAACGTCCGTTTTGTGTGCTGACCTGATCCGTAAGCTCCTGCACTCAAAATGCATCCCAATGTATTCCTATGTGTTTTATGGGCTACAGTTCTCACGTGCGCAGTCCGTTCAGGTTACGAGAGAAAAATACTGCATGTCACATTTTGTACGGTCAGGAAACGCAAATGCGTAAAAACCGCGTCAAACGCACTGCACTGCAGCTAACATACTAACTTTTTCTTTTTTATCCAATTAACCAAACTTAATAATCGGCTAACTAATCGATTATGAAAATAATCGTTAGCTGCAGCCCTCCTGGTGAGTCTGGAGTTCTTTTCGTTTTTGCCATGGATGTCCTAAACCCTATACCCTCTCTCCCAATTATAACGTTTTGCAATAAAGTTCTATCAGCATTATATATACATTCTGGATCTCAGTCTTATCGGTCACTAGAGAAGGGTAGTAGATGCTATTGGGGCAGCCGGTTGCTAAAATCCCTAGACAGGCTATGCAAGACCCGTTCATCCACTGCCTTTTTCAGGTGCGAGTGCTACATCTGTATGAACTATCTACACACACACACACACACACCTATTGCAGCTACACATGCTTCCTTTGAGTACCTAGTTAGTGAAAAATCCCTGTACTCCATATGTCACACAGAAGTGTATTTATTTTCACCCAAGTTGTGTACTACACTCTGCTGCTCATTTGTCTTCTGACACTTTGCTATGATGGTGACAAATGGAGGCATAGGTCAAAGGGTGGAGGTCATTGAGTGTGGTGACATGGATGAAGGTAAGTACAGGCATGGTTTGAGTTAAGAATAGCTGACACAAAGGCTTTCCATGACCGTTTCCAAAGTAGAATTTGCCTGCTTATACAAAAAGAGGAAAAAACTGTTCAGAAACAAAATAAACAAAGAAATGTTAACAATTTGAAAGTTTGAATTAATAATTGTCTTTTGTTGCCTAAGGGCTCCTTCACATGGCTGTCCATGGCCAAACAACTTCCAGATCAACATATTTCTGTAGTGGGTAAAGGTGCCCATACACCTTACGATTATCGGACGATTTTCGTATGCGATCGACTTTTCGTCCGATAATCGTATGTGTGCATTGCAGTGTCCGACCGACATTACTGTACAATCGTACAACTTTTGACGGTCAAGCATGTTTGAAAACTTTGCTAGATCGTATGATTTTCGCAAGGTTACTGGTGTTTCCGTCCGTCAAAAGTTGTACGATCTACACTGAGCTTGCGCTAACGAAAATACGGCAAATCAATTACCGCATTTCGTCCAGGTGCTTTTAGTTAATTACGGCTAAATTAATCTTGCGATCATCTGGGCAGGATGGGGCTGCCGTACGGAAATCGCACGACTATTCGATCATCGGACTAAAAGTTTTGTCCGATAATCGTAAGGTGTATGGGCACCTTAAGACCAGGTGTTTTCCAGTTACCTGACAAAGCGTGATTACATGCAGGTGAGGACAGATGAGAAGCCCTGCACACGTACTGTTTGCGTCAAAGGACGCTTATCTGTCCCTAACCTGCAAGTATTCACTCCATGTGCAAATACATGAAGATAGCTGAGAAGCTTCTCAGACTGTCATTTGGTTTGTATAGGCTGAGCGGTTTCAGTTAATCAAAAACACCTGGTCACACCCGAAATACGCTGATCTGTGGGGTGTACGGCCCTGAATGGCCATGTGAACGATACATAAAGCCTGAGATGAGAAGTATTAGCAGACCGGTTATGGTGAGCCGGATTTAAAGCAACCAGAAACTAGACAAGTGTGAAGGAAAAGCAGAACCTTCTAAATAGGAATGCACCGATACTAGCTGAATGCAATTTTGCTTCCTTGTCACCTGGTGATGAGGGAGCATGGAGACGTCTTTCCAGCTAATCGGGAAGCCGGGCGGCGAGTCATTACACACCGCCCGGCTTCCTTAATGGGACTTCTGGTATCGGTATTTGGTATCGGCGAGTACTGGAAAGAAATATCGTTACTCTATACCGAAAAAACAGTATCGGTGCATCCCTACTTCTTGATACAAAAGGTAATGTGTATGACTCGGTTCTGTAAGAGCCATTTTATCCAAACTGCATACCACTGCTTTAGAGGTAGTTCACACCAACCACAGTGCGTTCCGGCCCGATTGGGACCGGAATGCACTGGATCACATGGCCGGCTCCCTATGTTGTGGGGCGGAGTGCAATCGGCCACACGAGAACGCGTGGCACTTTAATGCCTGAGGTCCAGTCAGAAAAAATGCTGCAAGCACTATCGGGCCGGAACGCACTGTGCCTGGTGTGAACTAGACCTTAGGCATGTTGATCATAATCAGTGCACTGCATGGAGACCTTGGGGTTGATTTACTAACCTTATAAACACACCACGAACATGTATACACCTCTGTAGTGTGTTCCCTCCCAGCATGATCTATGAGTGGAATCTAAACACCTTTGTAGTGTGTTGTGCAAAGCCTTGCATGAATTTGCAAGGTGATGTTGTGTAAATTAGCTCTATTTTGTGTTGCTTGCGTTGATGAATGCAGGAATGTAAATGCATGAGCTAACCATTTTTGTCTAAACTGTGAAGCAGCATTATATATGCATCATGTGCATGATTTTTCCATATATGGCATTAGTGGAAACATGCTTATAGAGACTTTTTGGTTGATAAATACGTTTTGCTGTGTAAAAATCACACGCACCTAGTGCGTGCATGTGTTTAGGTTAGTAAATCACCCCCCTTGACTTCTATGGAATATGGTTTGTGGACCATTGAGAAAACACAACTAGACCAGTTATGGTGACAAATAAATGACCCTATGAGATTGTTCTACGTTTCCTGTTATCTAGCTGTTCTGTGTTCACACTTGGCACAGGGCGTGTTAAACGTGCACAAAAGTGCTCATTTTGACGCATGTTCACAATACATGCACAAACGCGGAATGGACTTTTTACCATTACTAGGTAATGGCAGCCCAAACTTGGCTGAGCAAACAGTTTTTCAACACATCTGAGAATGCATGGGGACAAACGTGGAACTCTTGTCGCAAAATTTGCAAAATGTTCTTCTTGGCAGATGTCCAGGGACCCAAGGGGGAGCAATGGGGATGAGCGACAAACGCGCAGGAATACACATTCCCGTAGTGTCCCCCCTGCTATGCCCTGGTGTGAACAGCGCTTCAAGAAATGATTTGCATTATTTTCATGGCTATGACGACTTATCTAAAATGCCAATTAAATCCCTTCTCAGATTTATGATGGAAGTGAAACATGTAGATACCATGAGGGGAATTTATTACAACTGGAGCAGACAGAATCTGGAGCAGTTGCCCATGGCAACCAATCAGCATCTCTTTTATTTTCATAGCTTAACTGAACAAAGCTGATTGGTTGCCGTGGGCAACTGCTCCAGTTTTTACAAATTCTCCTCCTTGTGTTTTAGAGAGCCTCCACTGTGTAAAGCTGCATCTACAACCCTACACTTTAGTGAGATCCATTACAAACTGCTGTATATTGTTTACTGTGTCATTTTGTGCTTTTTCCACCAAAACACACACCTTCCATAGGAATTAATGGTTGTGCATATAAATGTGTGTTAAAAAAAACAAAAACATCTAAAAAACAGAAACCTGTACTCCATGAGAACACAGGGGTGTGAATGTAGCTTCAGGCAGTGAACAGCAACGTATGTTTTCAAAGCTATACTTTGTACATGTTGAACATTCCTGTGTCACTCTAGAGTCAGCCTAAGGTATCCGTAGATATATGTGGGATCCTTGTGTATTAGAAGAGAATACAACCCATAGAACTATTGGTTTTTGGTGTACTTTGGCCTGTTTTGGGCTTTTAAGCTTTAGAGGTAGTTCACACCAACCACAGTGCGTTCCGGCCCGATTGGGACCGGAATGCACTGGATCACATGGCCGGCTCCCTATGTTGTGGGGCGGAGTGCAATCGGCCACACGAGAACGCGTGGCACTTTAATGCCTGAGGTCCAGTCAGAAAAAATGCTGCAAGCACTATCGGGCCGGAACGCACTGTGCCTGGTGTGAACTAGACCTTAGGCATGTTGATCATAATCAGTGCACTGCATGGAGACCTTGGGGTTGATTTACTAACCTTATAAACACACCACGAACATGTATACACCTCTGTAGTGTGTTCCCTCCCAGCATGATCTATGAGTGGAATCTAAACACCTTTGTAGTGTGTTGTGCAAAGCCTTGCATGAATTTGCAAGGTGATGTTGTGTAAATTAGCTCTATTTTGTGTTGCTTGCGTTGATGAATGCAGGAATGTAAATGCATGAGCTAACCATTTTTGTCTAAACTGTGAAGCAGCATTATATATGCATCATGTGCATGATTTTTCCATATATGGCATTAGTGGAAACATGCTTATAGAGACTTTTTGGTTGATAAATACGTTTTGCTGTGTAAAAATCACACGCACCTAGTGCGTGCATGTGTTTAGGTTAGTAAATCACCCCCCTTGACTTCTATGGAATATGGTTTGTGGACCATTGAGAAAACACAACTAGACCAGTTATGGTGACAAATAAATGACCCTATGAGATTGTTCTACGTTTCCTGTTATCTAGCTGTTCTGTGTTCACACTTGGCACAGGGCGTGTTAAACGTGCACAAAAGTGCTCATTTTGACGCATGTTCACAATACATGCACAAACGCGGAATGGACTTTTTACCATTACTAGGTAATGGCAGCCCAAACTTGGCTGAGCAAACAGTTTTTCAACACATCTGAGAATGCATGGGGACAAACGTGGAACTCTTGTCGCAAAATTTGCAAAATGTTCTTCTTGGCAGATGTCCAGGGACCCAAGGGGGAGCAATGGGGATGAGCGACAAACGCGCAGGAATACACATTCCCGTAGTGTCCCCCCTGCTATGCCCTGGTGTGAACAGCGCTTCAAGAAATGATTTGCATTATTTTCATGGCTATGACGACTTATCTAAAATGCCAATTAAATCCCTTCTCAGATTTATGATGGAAGTGAAACATGTAGATACCATGAGGGGAATTTATTACAACTGGAGCAGACAGAATCTGGAGCAGTTGCCCATGGCAACCAATCAGCATCTCTTTTATTTTCATAGCTTAACTGAACAAAGCTGATTGGTTGCCGTGGGCAACTGCTCCAGTTTTTACAAATTCTCCTCCTTGTGTTTTAGAGAGCCTCCACTGTGTAAAGCTGCATCTACAACCCTACACTTTAGTGAGATCCATTACAAACTGCTGTATATTGTTTACTGTGTCATTTTGTGCTTTTTCCACCAAAACACACACCTTCCATAGGAATTAATGGTTGTGCATATAAATGTGTGTTAAAAAAAACAAAAACATCTAAAAAACAGAAACCTGTACTCCATGAGAACACAGGGGTGTGAATGTAGCTTCAGGCAGTGAACAGCAACGTATGTTTTCAAAGCTATACTTTGTACATGTTGAACATTCCTGTGTCACTCTAGAGTCAGCCTAAGGTATCCGTAGATATATGTGGGATCCTTGTGTATTAGAAGAGAATACAACCCATAGAACTATTGGTTTTTGGTGTACTTTGGCCTGTTTTGGGCTTTTAGAGAATTCCTACTCGGGGGTCTCATTCATTGGTCTCAAGTGAAGTTTGCTACGCTCTGCCAATACTTTAGGGCCCATTCACACCATGGGACTGTATGTGACATATGTTTATATTTAACTTAAACTCTAAATAATCACTCAAAGCTCTTTTAATTTAATTGGCATTAATTGGCCGCGGCATTTTTATTGGATAAATATTAAATCATACTCTAATAACCAATCTTAATAATCAACCAATAACTCTTATACTTCCACCATATTGCCCAGTTTTCGAAACTCGAGCAATATATTAATCAAGGGAATAGTCCCCCTCTCCTGAGGTGACAAACCACATAAAAATACCGCGACTAGGGAGGGAGGGAAGCTTCAAAACGGGTTTCCAACTGGATGATTTTAAACATCTCGGCACCTCCTTATATAGGGCCTAATCCCAACTGACATCCATTCTCGTGGCGATGTTTTCCCGCCAAAATAACGTCTTTTCCCGCCGAAAAAATCCACCGTTGGATACTCTTAAAGAGGCAGTGCACTAAAATACAAACTGGGGGGAAAAACACCAAAAATGCATCTAACCTAAAGTCCCTACATTCCCATGAAAATGGGCATCTAAGGGATGCCATTTATACATTATTCAGCCAGAAAATGAGACAAGCTCTATCTGATGACTTCCTGCAGCTTTTAAAGGGCTTGTTTCCACCAGCCCGTGCGCTCATCGCACTGCACCATGCCCGGAACGCAAGGCATCACATACACAAAGTCTCCTTGTTTTCTGGGGTGGGAGCAGGCGTGGCAGTGCCATTGAAGTCAATGGCACTGCAGACACGCCCCCCACTTGCATGATTTTGTGTAATCGTTCCGCACTGGAACACGGGGCATTATATTATCCACGCGGTCCTGTGCGGCTGTAGCGTTGAGCAGAGGGGCTGGTGGAAAATGCCACCATGGCAGAGGTATTTGTGATTCTCATTGGAATACAAGGGTAGAGTGACATCCATGTTACTCCATGTCCGTAGCTCAGTATGGTCTTGGACAGGAGTCTGCAGAAGCCATGATTGCCTGATTGTGGTTGCAATGCTTTACTGGCTCCAGTGCAAAAAATAAATGTTCGTTTCTTTAGATGTGCGCATTGATTTTATATTTTGTAAAATGTGGAATTTCCCTTTTAATACACATTGAGAAGCTCAAATCAGAGGAAGTAGTTTCAGTCCAGGAGAGGAGTCGGTACAGCTAGACTGAAGGTGAAGCCGGAGTTCAGCTTTACTGTACTGTTTCTGCCTGGATCCAAGTGTTCAAGCGATCTGTAAAGAAAGAATTGGCATTTCTTATAGAGGATATTGTGACATGTGACACTGTACAGGAGCATGTTGTGACATCTGATTCTTCATCTTCTCTCCATCTGTTCATGTTTACTTTGCACATGCCGAATCTGTCCTCCTACGGCGATACATGAGATGATACTGCTGCTGTCCTTTCTGCAGGAGACAAGTCACTTACACAACAGTAACAGAATCTTGTGAAATTAGGGCAATGACATTAAAAAAGGACTTTGGAAATCTAAAAACCGTACCCTTGTAGTGGAGCTACCCCTGCACTTCAAGGGTTAAGTCCAGTAGGTTGTTCAAATACTCACCTGATCCTCAGTCACGTGACGCCCAGGGCTCACCTCTCTGCCCCGGGAATGTCGCTCGGCGTGGTCATATTTAATGCAGGTTTTTTAAAAAATTCACAGAGTTCTTCAACTTTAAACATCAAGGGGGGGGGGGGGGAGCAGTTGCCCATTTCAACCAATCAGAAAATGAGACGGAGAAGCTGATTGGTTGCAGTGCAAATCTGCTCCAGAATATGTCTGCTCCAGTTTTAATAAATTCCCTTCTATGTATTAAACTGAAATCAGTGTGAACAGTGATCATTTGACTGCTTAGTGATATATGAATGTACTGCACTCCGGATGACACCACAAGGGTGCCACTTGTTAGTGAAACGCGATCATTTTCACTTTGCTCAAACTGTTTTTCTGCACCACAAAATGTATGTACGTATCAGTTTGTATCACCTACACTCTGTCACAGTGTTGTGCTGTGTAAATGGTGACAGCGCCATACAAATGATGTGCGCTCTTTTTGGAAACCCAAAACAACCAGACCTGGTAATTGTTTGATATACAGCACTTTAGAAAATGAAATGCCATGAGTTCGGGGTTTAGAACTCCTGTGACTAAAGCTGTCAATTTAAAGCAGAACTACAGCCAGATATAACCGGATACAAATGAAGAGCTCATTAAAAGCTAAAATGGCAAAATCCGTTTTTGCTGCGATATTCACCTTCAAAAGCAGAATTTTCCCCCCATTGGTATTTTGTGTTCCCTGCAGTCAGATGTCCTCAGCCTGTCAGAGAGCATCATGGTTCACGTCTCCCTGGGCTTGCCTTCAGCCTGTGACTGGACAGTGAAAGGAGAAGCAGCACAGTGATGAGCTCATTTCTCTGCTCCCTCTTCCTATCAGCATGCTTCTTGTCAGCACATGAACTTGATTGGCTCCTTGTGCTGCTTCTTCCTCTCACACTCCAGCCCTTCAAAAAGCCCTTTTTCACAGGCTTACTATGACCCCATGTCGGTCTATGGGGAGTTGAATGTTAAAGGACATGTGTCTGTTTTCATCAGATTACCTCTGATGCGGCACAATTAGGTCATTTGAAACGGGACACTGTTCCATTTGCTTTTCCAGACCTGGCTAGTCGGGTATAACCGAGTGTTAACAGGCGCCTATCCGTTTAAACCTTGCTGCCCATAGACTTACATTGGGCATCTGATTGGGTCCACCTGAAAAACTGACATGCAGACTGCCGATGTGACAGGGGCCAAAATCTAATGCCAGGGCAAGCTTCACTCCACTGCACTGCTATTACTTCGCTTCACTGCTCTGCTACTACTTCACGGCTCTGCTACTACTTCACGGCTCGGCTACTACTTCACGCCACTGCTCTGCTACTGCTTCACGCCACTGCTCTGCTACTGCTTCACGCCACTGCTCTGCTACTGCTTCACGCCACTGCTCTGCTACTGCTTCACGCCACTGCTCTGCTACTGCTTCACGCCACTGCTCTGCTACTGCTTCACGCCACTGCTCTGCTACTGCTTCACGCCACTGCTCTGCTACTGCTTCACGCCACTGCTCTGCTACTGCTTCACGCCACTGCTCTGCTACTGCTTCACGCCACTGCTCTGCTACTGCTTCACGCCACTGCTCTGCTACTGCTTCACGCCACTGCTCTGCTACTGCTTCACGCCACTGCTCTGCTACTGCTTCACGCCACTGCACCCCGGCTCTGCTTCTTCTTCACTTCACTCCACTGCTCTGCTACTACTTCACTTCACTCCACTGCTCTGCTACTACTTCACTTCACTCCACTGCTCTGCTACTACTTCACTTCACTCCACTGCTCTGCTACTACTTCACTCCACTGCTCTGCTATTGCTTCACTCCACTGCACTGCTTGCAATTTAAAAATACATTTTAATTATGCATTAATGATTACAGAGCTGAACTTATTTGTATCTTTTTATACCTGCCTACAGTTCGGGTTTAAATTTCCCTGTACATCTGATGCGTCTATAAAATATATAATTTGTGTCCTTACGTAAGTGGCCACTCCGCACTTATGTTGCCAAATGAAAATTATGAATAGCTTTTGCAGCTTCAGCCCAACTCTGCCTTACAAGAAGTCCCAAGGAGTTTCATAACCAACATCCCAATTATGCAACTAAATATAGCAGTGATTACATAATATGATAAATGTACCGATTGCTCACCGCTTGATAAATACAATCTCTGTTCTCTCATCTTTGTTGCAGGTCATGAAACTTAATCCAAAGCAAGCTCCTGTATACGTAAGTTTATTTCATGTGCTATATTTTCATGTTTTGGGGTAATCGTTTACAGTTGAATAGCTTTTGTCAATTTCTATCTTGCTAAGACCAACCAGGAAATGATTGGCCATTGGGAAATATTATCATTGCAGGAAAGTTCACCCAATCGGTCCATTGACAATGTGTCTTTTTGTGTAATACTTTGCAGAGCTAATATTTATTAGAGTACCGTAATGTAGCACAGGTAGTTCTTAGTATATATTTCTGAATGTGCAGTGCTGCATTGTTCTAGTGTGATTTGTAATTAGTGTGATTTTATAAATTTGCAAAAAAATCATATTTCAAATACCTATAATTAGTATTCATGTAAAACTGTGCTTGAGTATAAATTCTTGCATGAAGTAGTGATTGTTCTTATTTATGTCTATAGTTTTGTTCATGGTATGTCAACTCAATTATTTCACATGTATTTGATTTATTATTGCAGCAATACTTGTTGAGCTCTTACCGAAATCAGAATCCTTCGCTTTTTAATACTGTAGTTTCTAGACTCTGGCCATTGTTGTGATGACGTATAATACATATAAACACATGTGAAATTGTAGGTTGAAGCACATATTGTAGGAGCATGTAAAAGGTAACATATATACAGTATGTATATATACTGTGTGTGTGTGTGTGTGTGTGTGTGTGATATTATATATATATAT
>NW_017307330.1:389004-394904 GCF_000935625.1 Nanorana parkeri
AAAAAAATAATATATATATATATCTATAGATCTATAGATATCTCTCTCTCTCTCGATATAGATATAGAGATAGATAGAGATAGATAGATAGATATATCTATCTCCCTCTCTCCCTATCTATACACACACACACACACACATTATAAAGACCCACAGAAGACTCAAGTATTTAAAATCTATGATTTTGTTTTCACTTGCAATGTGCTTTGAACTGGCTAGAAAATCTGACTTCTTCAGGAAGACTCAGTTGCCCCTCCTCTCACGACATCATATTTTATGCAGCTTCCATGGGAGGAGTAAAGGGAAATACTCTAGAGCAAAGGTACACAACCTTGGCACTCTAGCTGAGATGAAACTTTAAAACCCATCATGCCTTTGTCTCTGAGAGTCATGTGGCTGTCGGAGTCTTGCAATGCCCCATGTGACTTGTAGTTTTACAGCAGCTGGAGTGCCGAGGTTTTTTCTGCTTTAAAGTGTAACTTGAGGGACAGCTCTGACTCTGGTGTGGCTGCTGACATCACATCCAAGATGGTGGCACCCAGCAGCAGTCTTGGGGAGTTTGGATGTCTACATGAGGGAGGCTTTTACAGGTAAAGACCATGCATAAAATATGTTCAATATTTATATAATCTTATGGGAAGGATGCTGTGTTTCTCACCCTCTCAAAAAAAAGGAGATGCCATTGAACAGGGATGTGGTAAGAGGGAATGCAAAGATCTACGCTGTCAACTTTCATGCAAAAGACCAAATTTAAATGCTCCTAGCACTGCTGAGAATATATACAATTGGATATAAAATTTGTTTTGGCTGGCGGGAAAAGAGATTTGGCAAGCACTGGACAATTTCCTAAGTGCTTGATGGGTGAGATGAATCAAGAAGAAGTGATAATGTTTATTGGTAAACTATGTAGACTGAAACATTCAAGCTTTGGGAACCTATTCAGGTTCTTTGTTAGAAATGATGGGGAGACCTAACGTGTTAAAAAGATTGCCTTTCAATATGTTGAGCGTAGTTTATTGGATTGGGACTGTGCACTGGAATTTTTATTTTGCTGAGAATTTGTACGGGTTTATAGTGCTATACTCAGCTTGTCATAGGTTATATTAGGCTCATTGGTGCCAAGATCATGTTAGATTATGCGCCTCAATAGCAGATTGAAGTTATTAAAACAGGGGGAAATATTTGTGTGACAGAGCTATAACCGAGGTTTTGTGGGATTATTGGGATGTCTGTTTACATGCTATGCAGGCATTATCCTTCCACAGATACAGACGTTGCAGATGTGCTTTATTACTGTTCTCCACCCCACAATTTTGGAAATCTTTCCTTCCTTGGAGAAACCCAATAGACTGTTGATCGTGGGCCCAATTTTGGCTCTCTTAAAGCAATACAAACCATGTAGTGACACTTCGAGCTGGCTGGGGCAGCACACAGGTGGTGCTGACTTAGCTTGAAATGCTTGAAGAGCAGTAAAGTCATCTTTTAGCTTGAAATCTTTTAGTTAAAGGAGAGTTGTAGGAGAAAACATAGAGGTTGCCATTCTTCACCTCCTTCTAAAAAGTTTATCTGAGTTGCTGTTATGAAATTCTCCATCATGAAGGCGTATTAGAGCTGCAATTGTTGGCTTATTTTTAAAGGTGCATGCTCCAAGACTGACCTCTTTATTCTTTCACTATTTGGTGGGACACTGTTCAGGATCAAGCATGTCAAGTATTGATGACATGCTTCTTCCAGGTAGGTAACACACCAAGTAATAAAGCAAATGTATAACTTACATGACTAAGTATAATAGAAGCCAAACCCTTTTTTTTCTCTCTTTCAGCTTTTTTGTGGCCTGTTTGGGAGATTTCCCTTCACTTCCTGTCTGATAGCCACAACAGAAAGTAAGAAGAAATCCCTTTTAAAAATGAGGGAAATCTCTGATGGCCTGCAAGGTCACCAAAACTAGTTGTCCACATTGGTGGTGACAACCCAAAATTTAGGACATTGTTTCGCTTTCATTAATAACAGTCACCAGGACAAATAGAGAGGGTGAATCTCCTTAACAGGGACACAGACCACAATAAAAACCAGATAAATATTTCAATCCCTCTCCACTCTGTCCAAAGCTAAAACAAGTTTTGGTTTTAGTTGCACTTTAAACCTGAGCCAAGTAATGGCCTCTCCCATAGTTCCCTGATAGATTTCCTTTAAACAATTGGTCCATACTTTTCACCGACTCAAGTCCGTTATTTTGTATGGACTGACATAGTACTTTGTATGAACTTTAAAAGTACAGAACTGACTGGTTACAACAATTTTGCATGAACTTCAGTTAATTAGACTTGGTTGGTTACTTCTGCTGCGATTCGAGTTTATATTGGTCATCATGTTTAATTTACTTATGAGTGTCAGATTAACATATTCAGACTACGTAGAGGGAGCTGGCTTTTTTCCGTGTTACTCATACTTCCTCGGCAGTGTCGGGAGATTTTAGAAACGCAGATAATTGGTTTGCAAAGAGGGACATTGCGGACATCCAACCGCATACCAGCAACTGTCAGCAAGAGGTCTTTCTTATCAGTTTGCCATTTCTCAATGTCATAGCAAAATAGATAGAGGCAGCCACTTTACAACCCTGAGCAAATACACCACAGCCATGGTAGTAGAGATTGGGATGGGAAATGCTTTCAACAGTTCTTATTGATACTGAGGGGCCCATTATTTGCTTGAAGTCTATGTAAAGGCAAACCTTTTTCAGCTTGTGAGGGAGTAGGGAAGAGATTTACCCAGACAGGTTATTTTGCGGTCTGTGTCCCGTTGTGAAGATTTTCCTTTACTTCCTGTATTGCAGACAAATTGGGAAATGAGGAAATCTTCTCAGTGATCTTAATGACAATAGCCACTATGACAGATAGTGATGAATCCTCTTAGTGGGGACACAGGCAACAACTAAAACTTGACAGTGGGTTTAACCTTTCTCTGCTCTTTCCAAAACTGAAAAAAAATAAGTTTTGTCTTTACATACATTTTATAGCATATCTAAACCCAGAGCAGAGTTCTGCTTTGGTGGTAATCAGATCTAAGTGCATGTCCATTTACATCCGACTGTCCGTAGGCCTAACATGGTTGCGGTTAGATCAGTTTTTCCCTCTATCACAGGATGGAGGAAAAAAACAGAACGAACATGGAAGTCACAAAAGTGACATCTGTTCCATACTGCTTTGAAAAGCAGGGGATCTGTGTGCAGAACCCCTGTTGATCGGAACGTATGCTGCCCGTGTAAGCGGGGCCTTGATTGGCACCACAATGCACCTAACCGTTACATGTATATTGCATCCTGGTCAGGACACAAACTGGGTATTCCAGTTTCCTCCCATACGCCAAAGACCAACTGGAAGATTAATTGGCTCCTGTCTAAATTGGCCCTGGATTTGGGTGAGATAGGCACCTTAGATTGTAGGCTCCTTGAGGGCAGCGACTGATGTGTATGTGCAGTATGTAAGAAGCTGCTATATAAATATCAGTAATAAATAATCACACCACTACCCATGGTAACTTATTAAAAAGGGTCATGCACTTACCTTGGTTTGATTGATGCATTAGCCAGCTCTTTCAAATGAATGGGCTGCCCTACCACAACACACCTGAAACGCTCTGCACCGCACGTGCATTGTCGCGTTGCACAGGTGTGAACAGGGCGTTTATACTGTTCAGATTACTCGGGTGGATGTATTTGGTAGTCTAGCTATATTTTTACCTTCAGCAACCTTTGACCTGAGTTACCCCTTCAATCTAAGATTTGCATTCACGGGTCCCACCACTGCAGCTTTTTGCCTGGAACATTGGAGCAGGTCACAGGCGCTAGCTATGCCGATGGCTGGAAGTTCTTCCAAGCCATCCACTTACATGATGGCCTTGCTAACTTGCCACAATATGCATTTTAAAATCAACCACAAGAAGCCACATCAAGCAAATTTAATATATATATATATATAGAGATATATCTATATATATATTGATCTTCGTGATATGCACATAAATCTAGTTAGACCTCCGTATGTATGTATGTAAAGGAATTTATTAACATGCATTTATCTATTTTTTATTTTTATTTCACTTTCTCTAAAAGAGGAAGAGATGAAGAATTTTATGGCTACTTTCCAGCTACTGTGCAAATTAAGTTTTTAAGTGGAACTGCATACTTTCCTTTGATAGCAAGAAAGGAAAAGATAAGCTAATCTTTGGAGTTGAGACTTGACTGCCTAAATGTTTTATGGCCGCTTTAATATTTACTATTGTGTGAAGGTTTTTCTTTTTACTTTAAGGTCAGATGCGGATATCTAAAAATCTCTAAATAATATTTGAGCTTGCTTTCGTCATATGCAGGATCTTTTTTCAAAATGCCCAAAGTGAACTTCTACTCTCCCTAAACCTACTAAAATCATAACAGTAAAGTGGACAATACAAGATGCTTCCCTGAAACTTTATTAGCATGCAATAATTAACAATGAACGTCTCTTATTTGCTTGCTCTGTTAAATATACAATTGGAAGTGTTTTTGTTTTATCAGTCTGATAAGTGCAAATACTTGATACTTTAGAAAAGGGACTGATGATTTCCATCTGGAGCTTATTTATAGAGCAATGAATGTGCTACTTTATGTTCTTTTTAGTGTTATATTCCTTACATTTTCATTGTGGCTATTTAAAATTGGCACCGGCCAGAACTGATGATCTGCTGTTCCTGGTCATGGGCAAGGAGATATTTCAAGACAAACTTAATTTTACACTTCCCCCAATGGGACTATGATAGCCTTGTTATTCAGAGGTCATGCTTATCAGTGCTTATGGCCACAGTGGGCACACACAGCCTTTTTCAGTGGCACATAGATCGATAGTTATAGGCCTACAAAACGTATTTTTTATTTTTCATAAAACTCTATATGTAATAACGTTTTTTTACTCTTATCTAGTCTGTAGTGTAGAGCGTTTATCAGATGCTTATTAGTAGGCGTTTTTATGTTTCTAAAGGTGGCCTTTTGCATATATAGCTCCACTTTTGGATTCTCATATATGTGCAAACAGATTTTTTTTCACACCTGAAGACCGTTTTCAGTCCATTTCAAAGCTGACTAAAGCTGGCACTGCACATACAATTATCTGCAGATTTTCTGTGGTCCGATGGAAAAGGTGCAACAGATTCCTCCATCTACACTTAACTGTGTGGATGGAAGAATCTCCACCTTGGCCAATCTGTTGCACTTTTTCCATCTGACCACAGAAAATCTGCAGATAATTGTAAGGTATATGGACAGACAATTCAGAATTGTGTGTAGCTGAAATTACCATCCTACAGCCCAGACATAACACAACTAATCCATGGAAGATGGGGGAATCACCCTGATCCATTGCAGTGTACTGTATACTACACATGAACACTATGAAAATGTTTAGTGTGTGCACCTGTTGCTGTAATAATAATTGAGTTTTCTAGCCATTTACAGTACAACTATGAGTACAAAAACTGAATAAACTTTCTGGCTCGCTATGGCTATAAATTGACACTTTTTGTGCAAAACGTTGCCAATTTATATATACTGCCGCCACCTGCCATTATTTGTACAGGCTGACTGGCGGCAGCTATACGCTGCACCTATCACTCCTGGCAGTGAAATACAGCCATATTGTACATTAAAAGGCCCTTAAGGTCTCATTCACACCTGCATGTAGCAGAAACGTGCGCCGTGTTTGTGGGTGTTTGTTTTCCGCACGTCCCCATTGACTTCAGTGGTTCCTGTATGTGTGACCAAAAATGGAAAAGTAGTGCATGTAGCAAAATGTGCATTCTGGAAAGAGTATTTTTCCTATAATTTTTTTAAATATATATATAATATGATTTTTCCTTTACAATGTATTTAA
>NW_017307330.1:394926-470373 GCF_000935625.1 Nanorana parkeri
CAAGTTAAAGCGGAACTAAACACAGCAATACTCACCTGCCCTCCTGTGATGTGATGTCCACAAACTCCCTTCTTGACGGCTTCTTCAGGTTTGGGGGGTTTTGGCCATTTTATTCGGTTAGGCCAAGATGATGATACTCCAGTCCATATGCTCAGAAGTTGATTCATCCCAGCACTGTGCCATGCCTAGAATGCGCATATGACGCTTAGTGTATGTCCTTAAGCATCTTGCAAGAAGGAAGGAAAAAAAATTGTTATAGCAGAAGAAGACCTAGTATTACTCTTCTGCAATAAAAATCCTTCCCCTGCTTGCTAGGTTTTGAAATCCGAACAGAGATCTGCCTAAATAGGTCCATAGCTGAAATGTTCAAGGAGAACTATGGGGTTAAGGCTTTTCCCCATAGTTCTCCTTAGGGTAATGGGAGGACACAAACTAGCGTCCTCCCGTCACCCTAAGCTCAGTATACCGCCAGCTACAGCTCGCGGTATACTGAAACGCTGCAGCTGAAGCGGATCCCGACAATTATGTCTGGATCCGCCCAGCTGCGTGATTGACAGCTGCCTCTGCCTATCTAGAGGCAGAGCCAGCTGGCGGAGCGGGGAGGGGGGAATCCAGCCCCTCCCCTGTCACGGCAAAGAGCCGTGACAGGATCGAGAGGTGAGCGAACGGCTAGAACTATGAGGTGAGTGAAAAGCACTCCCCTCATAGTTCTCCTTTTAAACTGGATCTGAAGCTTAACTGGTTAACACACAGTTGTGTTTTTTTTTCTTCCTTTTAATGGACGGGTGTCCTTGGGTTGTCTGAAATGATGTACATGCATTCTATCCTATAATTTGTGCATGTTAAATCTGGTTAAATTGTTCCTGCTACATTGTTATTGCAGCTGAGAGCTGATTCAATGAATTATCTTGGTGCTGTTGTCCAGTTTTGTCCAGTTCAGCCTAATCTCTGACCTATGTATGACAGAATGGGCCAGAAAAAGCAGAGCCTCAGAAGCTTACTGATGTCATTGTCACCATTACATAATCGCTGTAATAGGACTCTGGATTAAGTGTGAGATGTAGAGAGCTATTTAAGCCACTGTTTGTAACAGGCTTGAAAGAGGCACAGGTAAACCTTTCGTTAGGTAAGTGGGAAAGCCAGTCATTGTCGTTGAACAGTCTCTTCCTCTCCTCTCTAGTACTTTCACATTTATTACATATGCTGTACATTCAAGGTAATCTGTTCAATGGTTCTAGTCAGCTGTATATTAGAAAATGAATACATTGGTATTCTAGCAATGTTAATCATGAGAAAACAAGTGAAAAATGTCCATATTCTTCTACTTTCTGGACTGGTTATGTAGGGTGACATTGTGTGTAACCTACATACCGCAGAAAGTATAGATATAAACCATAGACCACAGGCTGTGTGGTGCCCTGGTTTAGTTCCATTGTTATGCAGTCCTTATTGTTTAGGAGTAAATGGATTCATACTTCATACATTCATAGTACTTTTTTTTTTATCATGTCAGCTTTATTGTATAAATGCAAGATACAATAAGATGGTATGCATTACCTTATAGAAATAACATCACCAGTACCCGTATGGGACAAGTGGCATACTTCGATTGTATCTCAAATACTACAGCATTAATGGGCTGCCCGCCATGAGTCGGGATCTTCTCCAGCTGCGGCGTCTCAGTATACCGCGAGCAGTAGCTCGCGGTATACTGAGCTTAGGGTAACGGGAGGACGCTAGTTTGTGTCCTCCCGTTACCCTAAGGAGAACTATGGGGAAAAACACTGACCCCATAGTTCTCCTTTTTAATATAGCTGTATTTGTTCTGGCAAACCTATTCTGCCATTTTAGCCAAAAAGAATCAATTGCTCTTTAGCTAATATTTAAGCTTACTTGGACTTTTTTCATCCTAATGAAATGAAATACAAAACAAAACCTTTCCGTTTTAATTACATATCTTATTTTAGACCTGGTGATGATGGGTCTCTGTTCAATGCAGGCACATACCCTGGTTGGCAGGAAAGGCTGGCAGTATATGATGTAGGCTGGCTTTTGGGAGAAGTTGTGCAAATTTATAATGCCTTGGTCGGTAGATGTCAGTCTGGAGGAGTGGACATTCCTAGGCATGCTGCATTTCCATGCAGACCACCCTAGGTAACACCCACATGTGATGCTAAGCCTCTAAGATTGAAAAGCTGAAGACCAGGGACAGTCATATTGGGTAGGGAAGTGCGAGAGAATGCTGGATGTCCTCCAGCCAGGAATTGAGGTGGGTTCTATCTTACTTGCTGCAGCGTCGTAACACACATTGTAAGGAACTCGCAATGTGCAGTGAAATCGGAGGAAGTAATTCCAGCAGAGCAGAGGAGCTTCTACAACTGTAAAAGACTGAGGGGAAGGCTGTTTTTTTTTCTATTTAAAGAGTTTTGTGTGTTTTTAATATATAGATAAGCAATTATTTTAAAGCAAAACACTTAATATAGGAAATACTCATAAAGCATGATTTCCAGGAGTGGTTTTCTTTTATTGAATTAAAACCTCAGGTAGAGGTTTTAGTAATTCTTTTTTTTTTTTTTATCCAAAATACAATAAAAATAATATAAACAACTACAGGCATTCCTTTTAATGGTTTGGACTATGGATATGAGATAAATGACTAGTAGTAGACAATAGTAGATGAGCAATCTTCACCCTTAAAACTTGGACCCTTAAAACCAATCTCAAGCACACATACGTGGCAACTCAAGTTTGATATCCGAGATTCTGGACAATCATTGCCATCATATAATTTCAAAACCTCCAGGTCCAATACAATCACATACTGCAGTGTCAGAAAGCTCTGTTGGAGGATCCAGGCTATGGATCCTCCAACAGGATAATGACCCAAAACACACCACTAGAAGCACCCTAGAGTGGCTAAGAACAAAACCTTGGGCTGTTCCATAGTGGCCTTCCATGAGCCCTGTTCTGAATTCTATCAGACATGGAAAAAGCTTACATTAGTAGTCTGAAGAAGGCACTGTTCAAACCTGACCTGAGACAGCTGGAGCAGTTTGCTTAAGAAGAGTGGGCCAAGCTACCTGTTCACAATGGCAGAAGTCTTACTGAGTATTACAGAAATCTCTTGTTTGCAGTGATTGTCTGTCTCTAGAGGTTGTGCAACAAAATGTTAGGCTAAGGGCCCCATCATGTTTGTCCATGCCATTCTCATTTAGTTACATTATTTTGTAGTCATTTTTGTTATTCCTAATATTTTTGTTATACCGAATGTCATCTCATTGAATTTCATTGTGTTATGCTGTATTCATAGCTACTAGTGGTAGATTAGCCTTGCTTATGCTTAATTTATGCACACTTTGGAATCTTCCTTCCATTTCACCCCTGCTGTTTTCTGTACTTTGATACAGTATTCTGCTAGATTCTCCCAGCCTCTCATTTCTACTTCTGACTTCATCCCTCACTGACTAAGAGTCTCTTTCTACCTGTTAAAGGCAAAGATAGGAATGCCTTTTCCCCCTGTAAGAAGTCTTCTTATCGAGTTGGTTACTATCTGTGAATTATCAAGTCAGTAGGTTGTCATACTATATGTACAGATGAGCCTCAGGAAAGTATGTGCAAATACATAAAGCGGTGGTTGAAACAAATTAAAAAGCAAAGGCATAACTTTATTAAATATGGAATGCGCAATGATGGATGCCAATTACTTTTGCTAGTTTCAAGTTCTTTCTTAGAAAATGGCGGGCTCTTTTTTTTTTTTCATGTAAGGTTCAAACAAATTTGTCCAATCTTGTATGTCTCCTATATAGGTCTGTCCTCTTGGTTGTGGAATGCCATGGTGTGAATTGAGACTTGGAGTTCATTGCCTTTTTTTATCCAATACAAAGTCTTTGCTATGTTATGGTGAAATAGCATTTCCTTTATAGTTTTCAGGAGGAAATAAAGCACACCCATTGGGCGTAAATGGTCACACTACATGATATACTCATGAACATTTAATTTATTTAACATCCTCAAGGCATGTGATAATAGACAATTATTAAAGAGCACTTTTATAAACTGATACTTTGTATGAATTTTTTTCTCATTTGTTTGAAATTCCTAATTTTTTTTTTTTACAAATAAACATTTTATTTGCTTCCATGCATGAGTGTGTGCAGTGCATGCTAGGATGTCTGATGGGAATACACAGCTCTAGATATGGCTCTGTACTCATTGTGGTTGATTTGCTCAGAGAAATAGGCTGTTCACTTTGCAAGACCATTTACCTTAGCTTAGTGAATGAGGTGAAGCTCTGGTGACTGCTATCATCCAACCATGTGCAAGCAAAAACATTTTTTTTTCACTTGTACGTAATTGGGTATTATTTGCAAAGTCAATTTTTGCTACATTCACTAAGCTAAGGGAAATTATCCTACAAAGTCAACATCCTATTTGCCTTTAGTAAATCAACCTCATGACTGTTATAGATTGAAGTTCTAGATGGCACTTTCCCTTATTGGAGAATAGGGGTTGTTTCAAATGCTCATTAAATCATTTAGTGCATACTGCTCTTTGATGTTTAAAGGTTTTTTTTGCAAAATCAGCTGGTCCCCTGAGCACTGGTCCTGATATCCTGTTTTCGGGTGGCTCCTTTCCCTTGCGAAGTCCTATGGAGCCACCCTTGTGTGTGTCTCCACAAACACACAAACACACAGGCACAACAAGGCAAGACACTTCCTTGCTCCCCTTCCTCCCTTCTCCAAGTTAGTAGATGAACAGCTGCGGGAGACTGCTCTGTCCCCTGTGATCTTGTATGCAACAGGAAGTTAAAAGCAGCTGAGCTGAGAGAGTTGGAGCTGTTTAGAAACATGATGACTTCAGGTGCTTGGGCAAAAATTTTAAGGAATATTGTGCTGGGCTATGTGCATTTGTTTGATCTGGATTCATTACTGAAACAAGTTTAGGAGTTTAATATTACTTTAAGCTCTGTATATTACCTGAGATCCTGTTACTTGGCTCAGTAAACCAGCCTTCTGAAACACAGCAGTGCCAGACCTGCACTTGCCACCTGCTGCCTTATTAATAGCACAATTTCATATGTAAGTGACTAAAAAACCCTGAATATTTTCATACGTTAAGTGTTGAATGTGATACATAAAGAAAATATATGGAGAATGATACACTTCCTTTTTATAATACTTGCCTGTTGCTGGTAAGCCTAACATTTTCGAACGGCAGTGCTTTGGTCTGCATTGTGTCATAGACTCCCCGGCAATCGTCTCTGCCACTCATCTTCAGGCATAAAAATAGGTCTAACTGAGTTGTCTGGTCAGCACCAACTTGGTGGTTATCAGTCAACAAGGGGAACACTGCACCTCCGAACTGCACATATTGACTTTGACCTTCCCTTGTACGCTTGACCCAGTTCATTGCCTCCTGATCTCAAGTACTTAAAACCGGTGCTGATATCGGCAAAGGTGAAGTCATTCGGAAATATATAAATAGCTGACACTATCCAGAAGGGATGTGGTCTGCCAATGAACCACACTGACTAAACGGCAGGGTAGATTTATTATAAAGAAGATTAATCAGTGCCTGCTTTGTGTGTTTTCAGCCCATTGTATTGGAATTTACATTTCTTGGGAAGTCGCAGGTACCTTTTGTCATGTATGATACTCATTTTTACACTTCAGCTCATTGTCCCTGGGTGACGGCTACTTGCCTTTATGTCAGTAGCACTGCGGAGATGTTAACAAATGGAATAGTTACATGATGTTGCATGGCAGTCTTTGACCACAGGGTGCATGTTTTTGGCAGGCTATCATCCTCTCTGCAATTTAACATGCCAGCTGTTTATATTTTTCCACTGCAACTGTTTTTTTTTTTTGTAAATTAAAAAATAGCCACAGGCTGTTCTCTGACTTGACTAATATTTAAGCATGATCTGGTTTTTAGGTATGTTCCTTATGTCAGAGGGGTAGGAACTTCTTGTTGAGGGTGTCAACATTTTCCATTGAATAGTTTTCATCTACGCTGCCTGCCGTGTTGACTAGATGTTCACAAAAGAGCTCACTGAAAGATACCAGATGGTTGTCAGGGATTAGAGAAGTGTGTGTAAAAATATACAGCCATCCAGCATGTGCTCTGCAGCAGACACTACTATCACTGCTATAATGGCTATTGAAGCAAGATATAAACTGTAATCCTTTATGCCGTAATCTTAACAAACCACTCGGCATTGAAAAAGAATGTTGGATTTCTACGGTGCTCCTCCGTGTGTTCTCCATGCTCTGCACAGGCAGCTGATATCATGTGCTTCAATGAACTCTGTTTATTCACGTGTAAAATTATGGGTGGACGCTCAAGACTAAGCAAAGACGGGATTAATGAGAAGCTCATATGTATTGTGGAGGGTAAGTCAGATGTATACAACAAAAATCTGGAATCTCTGAAATCAACTTTATATTGTGTATCCCAGGAAAGTTGAGGAAGCTAGATCAGGGCTGGGTATGAAGGAGGGTGGTTAGCAGAACAGATATTACTGTAGCTTTGTAATTAATTGTTTCTGTTGACATTTTTCTTGATGAAGCCTATTCTTTTTCCTTTTCTTTTTTTTTTTGCCCCTCCCACATTTTTGCTATGCCAACCTCAACTTGTTTATGCAAAGAGTTTGAAAGGGTTAGAACCTCTGTTAATTAATTGGCTGTCTTTGTACCCATTGGAGAAATTGCCTTAATTTCTTTTCCTGTTGACCATACCGGAAGTTTAGTAGAATCTTAATGACACAGACAGTAGTAGAAACCTGACCGAGAATCTCACATTTCCCCTACAGACAGACCCCAATAAATACAAAAAAGTTCAGTAATTTCCTGTTGTGATGACACAGGAAGTCAGGTGATGTCTTACCAGTAGAGACACAGATCACAATATATGGATTGGGGCTTCCCTGATGTTGATGCATCTCTATTGTGCCCTCCCTCAAGATGTGCAGCACCAGCAACTTCTGCCTGCAATGCCCATCTCTTCCTACCGTCCCTCTCTCTATGTTAAAGAGTAACTCCATCTTTCCAACCATCTTTTTTGTTGCACCCATATTCGGAAACATGGTCACACAACCCCGCCCCCCAAGCCACCTCCACTCTTGCCTAAATCCTAGGGTTGTTCTCCCTGCAGCATCCAGGCATCTTTTGAAATCGGTACAACGGTGCGTGGCTCCACCTGTTGCATCTTCCGTTGACAGATCCTTGCATAAGATCTGTGAATGGAGAGACTACAAGGCATGTCTGACACGGCCGCAGCAGATGGACTCTTAGTTCTTAATGGAGTACAGTGACATCTCTGCAATTGTTAATTGATACTTCCTCCCACCCTGAAGTCTAATTGAAAGTCCATGCCTTGCACAGACACAGGCTGGGATGAATAGTCTGCAGGATTCTATGCATTGCACCAATGATCCGTTGATTGCTGCTACAATGCTTTGGAGGCTCCAATGCCAAAAATATTGGACTCTTCCTTTAAGTAAGCAGAGACTAACTTAAAAGCTTACAGAGAACACTGCAGCACCTGGGAGGTTTGCTGCCCAGAAGGGCATTTAACCATCTTCTGTTTATATCTATGGGAAACCTTAGTTAAACGCTGTAACAGTTTACCTCTGTTATGAGCTGAGGTGCATGCTGTGCAGACCTAAGACAGGCAGAATATAAATGAATTAAGCAGCCAGAGCGTTATTTATGTGATCCGCATTGAGCACAATGTTGACAGTTATTGACATGGAGTTATTTTTAAAAGGTATTGAATGAATGCTGAATGGAACCTATCCAGTCTATTGTGCTACATAATCTCTTCTAAAGTCAGGATTTGGCTTTGCCACTTTTAGAAATGAAATGTTGCTCTGCTCTCCATACCCAAACAAATTTTCCAAATGGAAGCATATCCTACCTACCGGCTTCAAGATTTTTTTTGTTTAGCATATGGTTCATCACCACATCTACTTATTGCATGTCAAGGTACTTACTTTGCCTTGTGCCCCTCCGAGCTTCCTACGGTTTATTATTCACTCAACCCTTTCAAAGGAGAGGCACATGGGCACTGTCAGTTCTGATCTGCAGGGGTTCCGTGCACAGATACCCTGTTGAACTGTGTCCATCCACTTTTTGCCTCCATCTTACTTTCGTGGAAAAAAACCTGAACTTACCGGACCAATGTTAGGCCTATGGGGAGTTGGATGGACATGTGTCCGTTTACATCAGATTACTCACAATCCATCACAATCAGGTCTGCCAAAACCGAACTCTGTTCTGCTCTGTTTGGACCACCTGTCTTAAAGGGACCTTATTCCATCAGAGTTTACAAACTAGTGTTCATTTAACGGTAATCTATGTTTTGTCAAGTTATAGTTGTGCATGTCATTAGTTTAATGCCAATGTATTCATGTGTGTTAAGCTTTTTTTTAAAAAAAATAACACTATATATACACTGTCTGGCCAAAACAAATTCACACACTCTAATATTTTGTTGGACTGCCTTTAGCCTTGATTACTGCACACATGCGCCGTGGCGTCATTTCGATAAGCTTATGTAATGTCATAACATTTACTTCCGTCTAGAGTTGCAATAAATGTTCAAGATCTTGTAGGGATGATGGGAGAGTCAGACCACTGCGTAAGGTCTTCTCCAGCACATCCCAAATATTCTCAATGGGGTTAAGGTCTGGACTCTGTGGTGGCCGATCCATGTGAGAACATGATCACTCATGCTCCCTGAACCACTCGTTCACAATTTGAGCCCGATGAATCCTGACATTGTCATCTTGGAATATGTCTGTGCCATCAGGGAAGAAAAATCCATTGATGGGAAAACCTGGTCATTCCTTATATTCAGGCAGCAGCTGACCTCAGTTTTTGGGCACATAACATTGCTGAACCTTATCAACTGAAGCAACCCCAGATCATAACACTGATCTAAATCCAGGAGGTGACTTTTTTTTTTATTGGGCCAGGCAGTGTATATTGTGTACATAGTGGCAGCCTTATTTGCTCATATAGATTAGCTTTAATTCCTGACAGTGATTGTGCTTTAATAATGCTTTTTGAAGGGAGGACCTACAGTTCTGTATGTGAAATATAATGATGAAAATGTGAACGTTACATCAAAATTGAGTTTCTGTTACACATTACAAATATAATTTAGTTTCCTTGGTGGAAGTACATGGTCGATTTCAATAAACAAAATATTTTTGTAAGTGTTTTTTATAAGTGTTTATATAAAGTATATTTATACAAGTGTTTTTCTCCCCTTCCAACTTTTTAACATTAAATAGGTTGACTTTTTTTTTTTTCCCTTTACAAATTCTGGCACCATATAAGGATTAAGCATTTTGGCCAATTCAAGTGCCATTGATTTTTAAAAACCTGGCTGTAATGATTTAAAAAAAAAAAAAAAAAACTTCAGATGCAAGAAGTTTTCTTTCAGACCTATCATGAAATGAAAAAAGTCTAGTGTCCTTTTTAGCATGTCAAACAGCCCATGGTCTACTGTTTTTCTGATTCTTGGGGATATTTTTCATTTTAGCACAGTCCACATACCCTGCAGCATTGCAGCCATTGGTGTTTGGCTATAGCAAGATTGATACTTTCACCCAAAGTCTAAAAACATATATTGGCCATTCATACTGAAACGGCCCTTTGCTGCGTGTTAATGCACACATGTTAATGCGTGTTGTGGCAAAGGCTAACATGCAATGAGCTAAGGCACCCCATTCTTTGTGAATGGGCCTCCAATGCACCACAACAGATGAAAAAACGTACATGACTCTTATAAACGCATTGCACCACAGCCACCCGTTATATGCGCTGTAGTGCTCTCCATTAAACTCTACTGTACACTTGTGTTGCGGTGGATCCACAATGAATGGCACATGAACTAATTTTACCATACCTAATCCACACGGCCACAGTTCTTTCTGGTAGTGCTACACTGAAGTGTAATATTCTTTTGGTGTTCATGGTAAAGTGTTCACTGGGAAGACCTGCATAATATGTTCGTTGCATAGCAATCAATTGCAGTGGCCTTGAATGGGGACACCAACTCCAATGGTCATTCAGGGGACACAAGTATGGTGTCAGCATTGGAATTCACATGGTATTGCTTCCATTCCGAGGGGTGACATAATTTCTAACTAGGCTATTGTGTTTTTTTTCAGGGTGAATGTGTCCTTACCGTAAATCTCAGTAAACGGAGTAAGCGGAAAGCTGATGTATTTTACCTGCTCTTTACTGGTTCCAAACAGAGACATGTAGCAAGTACTCGCAGAGTCAACTCGGCAACACTACAGACAGTTGCACCAGGTGAGCATTTTACATTGGTTTTGTTTTATCTACCAAACATGGGTGATCTGCGGCCCTCCGGCAGTTGAGTTTTTACCAGGACCAGCCAGCGTCCGATAACGGGGATTTTGGGAGCTGTCATTATTTCAGCATTAGGAGGGGGAAAGGTAAAGTTTAGGGCTTTAGCTTAAAGGAGAACTATGGGGTCAGTGTTTTCCCCATAGTTCTCAGGGTAATTGGAGGACACAAACTAGCGTCCTCCCGTTACCCTATGCTCCGTATACCGCGAGCTACAGCTCACGGTATACTGAGACGCCGGAGCGGATCCCGACTTAGACGATGGGATCCGCCCAGCTGCGTGAGTGACAGCTGGCTCTGCCTATCTAGAGGCAGAGCCAGCTGTTCCCGCCCCCTCCCCCGTCCGTTCCGCCAGTCAGCGCTGGCAGATCGGAGCGGGGAGAGGGGAATCCAGCCCCTCCCCCTGTCACGGCAGAGAGCCGTGACAGGATCGAGAGGTGAGCGAACCCGGTATGTGTTCGCTCACCTCCCGATCTACAGAGCCGACCTGTGACAGTCTCATTGTCACAGGTCGGCTAGAACTATGTGGTGAGTGAAAAGCACTCACCTCATAGTTCTCCTTTTAATGTTAAGATTTTGGTCTGTGTGGATAATTTTAGGCAATTAAAAAGACATCAAACACCATCCATTCATTTTTAATCAGCTCAGCATATTCTCATCCGTCTGTACATTATTAATTAGCCATTTTTGTGCCTCAGCATGATGATAATAGAAGGCAGCTTTAGTGGGATGGCATTGTTCTTTCTCGCAATACTAAAAATAAGTTATGTTCGTCTATGAAATCCCTGTAGATTTTGTATTCTTAGCAGCATCCTGTCTTTTTACCGCTTTCCTTTCTTATACCATGTTTACCGTATACAAAATGCACTTCTATTTTAGGTCTAGTACACACAAATGTTGCAATTAAAGACAGGCGTATGTTTTGTACCTAGCTTTTTTTTTAATTTTTTTATTATTATTATGGTCAAGAACATTTTCTGAAATATTCTTGACAAAACACATTTTGCAAATGCTGCATCTGGATACTTTATATTTTCACAGAGACGCAGCAGGTAAAGCTCTCCTTTTTTTTCATATTTATTTGTATACAGTGGTACCTCAATTCACGAACTCTTCTGCTCGCGAACAATTCAGTTCGGCAAAATTTTGCTTCCGTTCACGAACTCTGCATCGGGTGATGAACACAACCGCAGCCATCTTCCCTGCTCTGACACATGGTCATAGTTTCCTCTAGTCGAGATCGAGGTCTGATCAGTTTGATTCGGTTCGCGACCAGAATCGTGGAACGAATTACGTTCGCGAACCGTGGTACAACTGTATTTACTTCCCATTCATTGGGAATAAACTTTTTTTTACATACATTGGATTACTGGTGACGGCTGTGGTGTGCCTCTGTAGGTTGCATCAGCCTTTTGGATGAGACTGATGAATTTGGGCATACAAATGTAAGAAGTGTCCTTTTCACAAAGTCAAAATTAAATTTACACAAGTGAATGAGTCAGAGCAGTGTTTAATCTCTTGTCTGTTGGCTGTTTTTGAAAGACAGCATGCCTGAAAGAAAAGTACTTGTGCTATGTTTAACTAACCCTAAGTGCTTTGGAAATCCTATGTCATGTATTAAATATGTTCAAAGATTTTACCTTTTTCTATTATTTTTTCTCCTTTAAAAGATATTCAGTGGAAGAGAGATAGTTTGTCTTTGCAGATTTTGCCTCATGCCCTAGCCCAGGAATCTGAAATGTAATGCTTAGAAGAGAGGGGAACATTTTTTCAAAAAGACTAAACTGTTCAGTAAAGCCTTTTTTTTTTTCTTAAAAGATTTTATTTAGGATGAGTTCACAATTTTGCACTGTGGGAACATGTTGGTACAGTGTGGTGCTATTTATTCTTGATGGTACCCCAACCAAGCTTCCCAACAGACATATGGTATTGTATTATCCTGCATTATGCTGTACTGCATTACAAAAAAAATCTCTTGATGAGGCAAATGGGCTGCTTTAGCACAACGCACACTACCATAATTTGTGTTACCACACTGCAGTTGTGTGACGTTTTAGCTCTGTGAAATCATGGCAAGTTCCTTATTTCTGATAAATTTTCTAGGCTACAAGATCAATTTGAGCAAATGTATGTATGCGTCTTGTATTTTACATGGTTATATAGCACATCAATGTATAGTGTAATGATTATAATAAGGGTTATTGATTTTGGAGATTTTTACGGGCATAAAGAGAACCAATAAGATGTCTTTCTAATCTACTTCAGCTAGCAGAGAATTTTGAAAGCGCTTCCCATGTATTGGCATGACTTGCGATGTCATGAACTTTATCGTGCCATATAAAGGCTCTTTGCATGCCAGATTAATGCTCAGGAGTGGAAGCTGGTCATCTCCTTCTACAAGAACATGAAAGCCACGGTTTTGATCTAGATTTGACCCCTCTCCATGCCTATTCAGTAGACACATTAGAAAGAATGGTCCAGCAGATCAATAATACATAGACTTACATGTCCAAGAGTGATGTTTTTTTCATCTTTGGCGAGTTGTGTCTTTTGGAAATGTAATTTACCTCTGCTCCCCACAAAGTTTTATACTTCCCTTCTCACACTACTGCCTGATCCATGATGTGCGGCTCGCAAAGTCTCCCTGCTGGTCCCTCACTTCTGTGCATGCATGGAAATACCCCATTTCATTCCTATGTAGGCTGTTGAGATGCAAATGAATGGTACTTGATTTCAGTGCATGTGCAAAAAAAGGAAATGACAGCCCGGGAAAAATTTCAGTGGTGGACCACGGAGAGCCACTCAGCCACCGCTGAGAACTTTACAATGAGCAGCACAGTGTGGACCTGGCAAGAGTGTGGACAGATGAGTGTAAGAAGATTTATTAAAGAATGCACAAAAGTACAGCTATCCGTTTACACATCAGTCATAAAAAAATTTAACTGCCAAAAAAGGTGCTTGCATTTGCTTAATGGTGCAATAGTGTACTTTGCATGGTAAGTGCACTTTAGACAATTTTAAATGACACTTTAAATAGTTTAAATCACCAGAAATTGGTAGCATTGTAGCAACATTCTTTCAGTCCAAACATGTGATCAGTGTATATTGAATACATTGATAATGGCATTCATTGTTATATCACTGCAAATTTGTATTATACATGAGAATTATAAGCCGGATGAAGTGCAAGGTCAATGGTTCGTTGTATAGTATGCCCGAGACTGGGATGGCTCCAGTTTTCTGCCTTCTTCATATAAAGCATAATGTGATGCCATACCATTTGTTGAAATGACAAATTATTGTGTTAATTGCCAGTGGCGCCCATTCTTACTAATAATGTACCTCATTCTATGAAATAAACACAATGGCTTGCCAATACAAGTAGTGATACAGCTGTCTTTGCTTTATATGTCTTATTTGAATAGGTTTTCAGTAAACATTAATGTTTGACATAAACATAATTTGTATCCAGTATTAATAACCACGTTCAGAATGTAGGTTAAAGTGTAGCTTGAGCATAGGCAAGGCAAACGTTAAACATTTCCTGGCAAGAATATGCACCTGGTCCTTGAAATACTGTAGTAAATGGGTACTTTATGTTTGTATTAAAGGAATGGACATCACTGTTCAGGCGAATAATTTGTTACAGGTGTTTTCCACTTTGAGCCATTGCGTCTCTGCATTATCTGCGCAGCACACATGGGAAAGCCACAAGTCCCCGAACTCTGACAGATGTTGACCAGATTGTGTTTGTGATAAAGAATTTATGTGACCCAGCAGGAAGCTGAACTTGGTGCTTATATTTTTATTTATTTTGCTGCCAAGCTGTGAAATAAACATTAACTGCCTCTTTAATTACAGAAATTATTCACACTCATAATAAATCTTTAAAAGATTAGAAGCTTCTCCACGGATCGCCCACCACCAGGCCCGTCCACCCCACGGCCGGCCAGGCAATCGAGGCCCAGACAACGCTCTTATCTCAGGGGCACCCCGACCAGGAGCAGAGATTCCAGGGAGCTGTGAGTAGAGGTCCCCGTTCTTCATCCCTAACCCCACAATGTTTCTTAGGGGTCCTCAGTCTGGACTGTGGAGCTAACGTACCCGCGAACTCCCTGGGGTGTAGTGTGTTTCCACACGCATTGAGTACAGACCCTCCAGGGGTATACTGTGGACGATTAAACACTCCGTCAGTATGGTGGGATAGTGGAGGTGGGTTGTGGGGCATGTTTGGAAACTGTCGGCTTGACCGGTTTATGTTTCGGACCATACTAGAGTCGGGACTCGTGTCCTTGAGGGTCTACCGAATGTTAACAATGTTACTTGCATTATACCTGGTTCGATTCGTATCCCCCTTGTTCTTTGTTTATGGGTGGGGGGGTTGCTCCTGCCTCGTTTGGATCGGCCTCGAGCTCCGACACCGGTCTGGGATGTAATGAGCTGCCTGGGGACTCCTAGTCCCATATGCAGGATGTTGGGTGGAAGATATGGAAGTCACCTATCCCAGGCGGGTCACCCGGGCCTCTACCTATCCAAATGCTGGGGGAATACTTGATACCCAGAAAATAGCATGTGAAGTGTTTATGTTTCCCACACTAATGGAGTATATTTATTTTTATTGGTTCTTATTTTCTTCACTTTCTCTCTTTCTGGCCGTCCCGGCCTCATTCGGCATGACTCCGTTGTTTACCTTATTGTTTACTTACTTAAGTTATAGAGACCTGAGATTTCGTTCTAGTGTACTTTTTTCGCCTTACTGAAGCACCCGGCAGGGGTGCCCTTTGTCTCCGATAATATTTGCCCTTACATTGGAGCCGCTTCTCAGCGCTATCAGGGCGGAAGACTCTATTGAGGGATTACGGGGACCTTCTGGTACGCATAAATTGGCAGCATATGCGGATGATTTGTTCGTCTTCATCTCCCGTCCAATGGCCTCACTGCCCCCTCTCCTGAGGGCGTTTGATACATATGGAGACATCTCCAATTTCCTGGTCAATCAAGCCAAATCGGAGGCTCTCAACATAACTGTACCCCCTGCAGAGATGGTCAAGGTGAGAGCCTCATTCCAATTTCGCTGGACACAGTCATGTTTAAACCACCTGGGGGTACGCATAAGTGCGGACCCGGGTCAGCTTTATGCGGAGAACTATGTGCCGTTGCTTCATGCGATTAAACAAGACCTCTCTAATTGGCAAGAGCTGACACTGACCTGGTTTGGTCGTTGTGCATCCTTAAAAATGACTGTGCTCCCCCGGATTTTGTACGTCCTCCAGGCGGTTCCGATCCACTTACCACCTGCGTTCTTCTCTCAATTGAGACGCATGCTCGTGTCCTTTGTTTGGGCACGGCAACGTCCTAGGGTGGCGTACCGCATCCTGATCCTCCCCAAGGACAGGGGAGGAGTGGGCCTCCCGGACATTAAACGCTATTATGAGGCATCACACCTTGCCAGGGTGCTGGATTGGAGCAGTCACACAGAACAGAAACAATGGGTGGGGATGGAGATGTCGGAATACCGAGCACCACTCTCAGGGCTGGCGTGGCTCTCGTCCCCGATACCTACAGAAGTATCCATGCACCCACTTATCGCTCCTACGCTGAGGGTGGCGAGGTCATCCCTCGGTAGGTCCGACCTCTCCCCCCACCCATCGCCCATGATACCTGTGCTTGGGAATCCTGACTTCCCTCCAGGGTTAGAGAGCGGTCGGGTCCGAAAGTGGAGGAACACCACACTTCCCTCGATGAGACTATGGTTCTTTATCGTGGGCGAGATCTACTGTATGGAGGATCTGACTGCATCCATCCGTAACCAGGAGGAACGATTCCATGCCACTTGGAGACCGTGAACCCACTTTGCATCCACTCCTGAGTTCCACGCGGTGATGCATGCACAACCCTCTACTCCGTCAGCGAAATGTTGAGATTGGATTTGAAACTGCCAGGGGCCTGGGCATGAGGAGATCTGCCACCCCACAACCGGTCACCATGCCTTTGTATCCCTGCGCTCCTTTCTTCCCCTCCTGTCCCTTTATAGCTTCTCTTTACTATCATGGGACTCATACGGCATGGAAGGTTCCGCCACAAAGTGGGAGCCCACCCAATCTCTCCCATGAAAGGTGTACGTAGCAACCAACACGGCTCTGACATGACCCCAGAGTGAGAGGGGTGGGTACATCCCACGCAATGCACAGTTACGAATTGAATTCAAAAGTTTAAGTATATCTTATGTTATTGGTACGACCCAGGATCTTGAATACAGGGTCATTGGGGAATTGGTTGTGTCAAAGGACCCCTTATAAGACAGTATACATGATGTGAGCCGGAGAACGGTTGGTGGTCATGGGTATTCCATGGGGGTGCAAACCCACAGACCTTGCCCTTCGGGGTACAGGTGATATAATACGAGAGTTGCCCATGCTTGCCAACCGCAGCTTAAGGTAGTCCATTTATCCATCAGTTACTATGACCCTGAATTGTATTATTGTATTCTTGTATGTTACCGTGTGTTCTGCATGGCTTTGTTCGCCTGCAGGCGCAGTAATGTTTATGATGTACTGATCTGCCAATGATATGTACCCAAATGTTTGTTTGACTATATGCTAATAAACGCATCATTTAAAAAAAAAAAAGATTAGAAGCCCGGGGAAAGTGAAAAGTGCGTACTTGTCTTCTGATGATCCCTTCATGTTTATTAAAACTCATAAATGAATGACTTTTCTCTCATTAGATGGGTTTTAGTTAGTTGGAAAATCTTATTTAGTTCCTATTCACATTCTCAGTGACAAATGGGTTGCACACTTCCTCTACCAGTTTCCCCATGCAATGTTTATCCACTTGTAGGTATATTTGGGTTTACAGTGTATGTGCAGCAAATGTTAACCAGCACAAGTGACATAAAGTACTCCATTCTTTATAATCAAAGTTTTGGATTAACAGTCACCATTCACACTTGGGCAATTTGAAGCGATTTGTCCGTCACATGACAATACAAGACCCAAGGAATCTTCTTGTTTTTTTATGGGGCCTGTCTACACCTATCCAATGTTTTTCCATGTCACTTGGAAAATGGTGCAGGTACTTCTTTTGGTGCTATATGCAACTTTGTTAGCCCTAAAGAGTTTAATGGTTACACTTAAAAACATATATAAAATGTGTTTTTGTGCATAACAACAAGCCTCCACCCCTAGCAATCTATACTTTATTTCACCTTCAGTAGCCAAAACAACAATGCATTAAAATTCAGGAAAAAGACAATATAAAAAAGCATGAAAATGCAGATGCAAGTGTGATTGGAGGCTTGTTTTTAAGAAAAGTTGGACTAGGACACTTCTCCCAGTGCATGTCCCCTATGTCTAATGCATTTGGTTATTAATGCTATGCTGCATCAGAATCATATTTTTGTCTAACTTGAATGTTTAGTAAAACTTGTACTAGTCATATAAAGCAAAGGGAGTTGTAACACTACTTGTATAGGCAAGCATTTGTGTTTATTTCAAAGGAATGAGGTACAAGAATGGGTGCCACTGGTTTTTGTCACAACAATTGCGTCTGATCATGTGATTATAGACGGTAGGCCCTTCTACTCAGGATGTCAGATGTGACCGGAGTGCATGTGCCCTTTTCAGCAGAAAAGTCTGCAATGAGGTTTGCTAAAAGCTTTATTTATTTTTTTAGTTTTGTTTTACCTAGTGAGGATTTAAATTTTTTATTCTAAACAAAAATAATTTACACTTTAAAGACGTTTTCCACCCTGTTGTTGGTTAGCATAAGTGGGTTGAAAACTCATGCTGACTTTTTCGACTCACTGGTGAGCTTTTTCTGTGGTTATGTGTGCACGACCCTCCCTTAAAGTGTCAGTAAGCCCCTACACCCCCTTTTAGACGTACACTACCTGGCCAAAGTAACCACCTGAATTTAGCTAAGCAAATAGTTAAGAGCGTTCCTTTGGATAAAAGGTCTAGGTTCAGCAACGTTATGTCCCAAAAACTGTAGTCATCTGCCTACCTGAATCGACTGAGTGATCGGATTTTCCATCAAGTGGATTTTTTCTTCCCTGATGGCGTGGGCATTCTCCAAGATGACGATGCCAGGAATCATTGGGCTCGAATTGTGGAAGAGCCATCCTTTTCACACATGGGTCGGCCACAACATAGTCTAGACCTGAACCCCGTTGAAGATCTTTGGGATGTGCTGGAGAAGACTTTACACAGTGCTCTGGCTCCCATTGTCAATACAAGATCTTGGTGAAAAATTTTATGCAACTCTGAATGGAAATGTTGTGACATTGCATCAGCTTATCGAAACAATGCCACGGCGAATGCATTCCATAATCGGCTGAAGGCGGCCCAACTAAATATTGGAGTGACTTATTTTGGCCGGGCAGTGTATTAGCTGTGCATAATAACAGAAAGCAATTTATTCATATAACACTGCATGTCATAATTTTGGAATAATTTTTTTGTCACATGATCATTTTCTTTTCCTCCTCACTACATGGTCTGATCTGTAGGAGGAGCTATGCTCCAGTGTGTAACGCATTTCTGATTTTGCTGCTGTAGATCCATGTCTTTTACGTCTGGGATGTACACAGTAAGTTGGAGCTCATGCAGTCAGGTTACTTCAGTGTAAAATAAATAAATGACTATTATAGAACTATAACCCTTAGTATTATTCTTGCAAACCATTGCTCTTTGTTACTTGTTCTGGTGATCTGACAAAGGACACAGGCGCTTTGTTCTACTTTTCTAACAGTGAGTATCCCTGAAGTAGTCGTGGTCACCCAGCTGGAGCCACCCCATTCCTGCCTGAAGTGGAAGATGAGTCACGATGTGCCAAACTTTAGAAGTGTGTCCCCAGTGGCCACTCCTGGCTTGTTCAAATTGTGCCCATGCGCATTGTGCTTTCTAGGCAGGGGTCAGTGGCTCTTTCATCCCTATGCTGGGGCTCCCTGTCCAGGGGCGGAACTACCGCCGGGGCCTGAGGCTGTGTGGTGGGGGGGGCGCTGCCCAGTGAGGTCCGATCCTGGGCATTCCCTCTGGTGAAATATGCAGCAGTGCACTGCTATCCGACTTTGTGAGTGGGGTGGAATGTGAGATCGCACTCACAGGTCGGATAGAAGTGACATTTCAGAACCGAACAGCTGTTCCAGCCAGGGCAGATCAGTTCTCCTGCACATACGATTTGCGGTTGCTGATCTGCACTGGAACAGCTGAGAAAGAGTTGGAATCTTGACCTGTTGGCGGTCAAGCATTCCACTGCCAAAAAACTGGGCGGGATTACACTGATATGAGTGACCACGTCACCGGTCACGCATTGTACCGTAGTCACAAACTTTGATAGAACACAGTCATCAGGGGGGTAGCCTGGGGGATCTCTTACATGAGTATCAGCTGTACCAGGGGCGGCATGGCAGAGGTGACGGGGGAGGGGTGGAGGAAGCCAGGCCCCAGCAGCAGTAGGTAAGAGGAGTTGGGAGGAGGTACAGGGGAAGGGACCCCGGCGACCAACTCACCTCAGGCCCTGCAGAGTCCACCATCGAGAGTCTCAGATGGGCTGTGCAGGATCTATAGTGTGCTCTGCAGGGTCACTCTTAGATGGGCTCTGTGGAGTCTCAGGCCAGCCCAGAGTCCAGTGCATTACTAAGCCCACATATACATGATATACATAGCATAAAGGTAAAAAACAATATATGCAGTGCTATCTTCATTTTAGATTTCAAAGGGGTTTTGTGGCTCCCTGTGTTTTTCATTTCTGTGGAAAAAGGGTCCAAATGGCTCTTTGAGTGTTTAAGGTTGCTGACCCCTGATCTAGGGGTAGTGACTGAGTTAGAGGGAGAGAGCGCACACTGTCCATAGCTGCAGTTTGCTCAAGCCGGGTGCATTTGTCCTGACATTTTGCCAGGGCAGAGGGGGGTCAATCACCTAGAACAGGCCTAGGCAGGCCCCGGCCCTCCAGCTGTGGTGAAACTGCAAATCCCTTCATACCTGTGGCTGTTATTCTTGCAATGCCCATTGGGATTTGTGTTCCAAAGCAGCAGGAGGGCCAGAGTTGTCCTACCCCTAACAGGCCATGCAGGACCTACAGATATGCAGTGGGAAAGGGGCAGCTTTTTCACATCTGAACAGTGCTTTGCAATGTGCTGGGCATGATGGAAAGCATGATGGACGTTTTGGTAAATCTACAGAAAGGGGAAGCAACCCTTTAATGTTTCTCAATGTCTTGCCTGATATATTCATTCATATTGCCTGCAGCTTTCTTAAACGTAATGTTTTTTTAGGCATCTATTTCCCCAGCCATGTTATTTGCACATTCTTTTTATCTATGATCACAGTTTGGATAGCCATGAAATAAAATGTCAGCTACTAAATAATCTGTGTTGCTTGGGTCTTTCCAGGATTGTGATGCTTAAATATGCCAGCTTTGTGGTTCATGTCACCACTGTGGTTATCTAGGATTTAGGACAGCACTCTGCACTTATTAGGCCTGGACCCTTGGTCAGTTCTCGTCTAGAATGTCACGGACTGTGCATATTTCACACCTATGATTTACGTGTGGATTTGTAGACATCTGCTCTTCTCCGACATGTGAAATAAACATTCCACTGTTGCTAAAACACAAGCTTGCATAGTGGTCCATTTGTGCATACTTCACAGCACATGACCCCGTTGTGTTTGTGCTTCTGTTTTCTCCCACTATGCCAAAAAGAATTAGACGTAGAATGTGTTCTAAAATGTGTTTAAGCAGAAAGAAAAACAGATTGTGCGTTAATTACAGTTGATGCCTGTGTGACTAAGCAGTTCTCCGTTCCTGTGTAATGCTACATTGAGCAGACCTTCAAAATACATAAATGACATGACTGCTATTCAGAGGTTTTATAACCTGAATCTTTTTTTTTTTTTTTTTCCTGTATGTTTGGGAAAATATTATCTGAAATGTTGTTGTATTCATTGTGCTTACTGGGAAGGGTTTATGTTTTGTCTGTTGCTATGTGAAAATTGTCAGCACAGCAGAATGCGTGGATCATATCACCGTAATTATAAAAAATGTAAAAATAAACCATGATGACAAAATAGCAGATCTGTCCAATAGATGCATACAGGGGATACTTAAAGTGACATTAAAGTCACCCCCCCCCCCCCCCCACCCCCCAATGCTGCTTTAAGGACTTACCTTAAATGATGCCTCTTGATCCGATCATCATCTTCTTTCCAGGAGTCCCTCGAGCGTTGGTGCTGGTCTCTGATCCAGGTCTGACTGCTGTGTCTTCCTGTCCCACGGAGTCTGTGCACTGCACTCTGCCGAGCTGCATGCATTGACTTACCTTGTGTCTCTCCTTCTGGCCGAAGATCTCAACTGCTCATGATCCTTCACTGCCGCAGATCTTCGAACAGGAGTGAGCGACGGAGACAGAGGTAAGTAATAACCTGTTTGTTAACTTTTTTTTTATGTATTTGCATATGTCTACTGCCAGCAGTAGATGTATGCAAAAAAAGGTTTCATTCTATGTTAACCCTTTCACGGTCAACCAATGTAACTGTTAAGTCTGTGGCACTGCAAGAATTCATTTTTTCTGCAGGCAGCCAGCTATGTAGTAATGTGATTTGGGTGGTTGTAAAGGCCCCTCCCTCACCATGTGTCCCAGGCTTATCTGTCCCTACTGGGGGCCTTGGACCATCATGGCAGATGACAGAATAGAGAGCAGCAGAAAATCAGCAAACATCCATTTCCTGATCTTCCCTGTAAAGTATGAACACAGAAACGCTTCAGCTCTGAGCACTCCCGGATTCAGTTCTGTGAAACCCTGGCTGCTATCGCTGGGAAAGAAGCTGATGGTGTATAGTGTGTGAGAACCTGCACTATTCTATCACATCGGGGGCTTTTTGGCCCCTTGATATAGTAATAAAGTTAGGTGATAAAAAATGAATTAGAAAATATCCCAAGGGTATATCTTTGCAGTATATAAGGTTCAATTTACAAAGCGAGCATACCAGGATCCTTATTTCCCAAAAAAATTTGTTTCCTGTAGAGTCCAATGAGATTTAAAAATGAAAGTCATGGTTAAAATAAAGTTTTTTGTGAATTGGGCCTATACAGTATATATTGTACAAACAAATTGTAAGGTGTAGGAAACTTTAGGGAGGTCATTGATCAGTAGAGAAGAGGTAGTTAGTGAGTAATCTGCTCACACCAGCTTAAATCAGCATTTTGTTCCTCCCAATCTTAACTGACACCATATTGCAGCAATCCTAAAGTGAAGCATCACTTTCCTTCTTTGTTGAGAAAAAGGAGTAAATGCTTTTTAGTCAGAGATTTGTTTTTACAAGTTGTATAGTATAGTTTAATATTTTTATCTTGAGTGTTTTTTTTTTTTTCTTGAACCTTTACACAACAGCACAATTGTCTCAAACTATGCATGAATTTGCCACTTTGTTTGCTTTAATCAGTCCCCATATGGCCTTTCACTGGAAGGTTTTTTTTTTTAGAAAGTAGTAATTTGGTCAGCGTTCAGATGTCTCCGATGCTGGTCTTATATGGCTCAGTTAAAGCAAGAGCAATGTCTCATGTTTATCCATATATAGGTACTGACCTGCCATTTTAATGAATGCCTTGGTCATTGAAAGCAATTGTAATTACATTCTCCGACATGCTGGAAAAACTCTTTGCAAAGAATATCGGGGGGTTACAGTGTGTGCTCCAAATTTATCACTTAACCAAATCGAAAATAATGGTTGTGGCAAGACCTGGCAGCAAGTCATTTGAGGACACGCAGGCCACCAGTCAGCCAGTCATTGTAGAGGAGACAATTCCCTGTTTGAGGATGTAGAAGTGGTCCCTGGATTTAGAGATCTCATGATTAATATGGAGTTTAATGCTCATGTATTTTCTCAAATTGCATTTGTCAGTTTAGCGGTACAACATTATCTAAAATAGGATATAAATGAAAGCAGTTCAGGTGTAGAGCAGGCGACCGAAGAACCTCATATGACCTCAGAGAGGTTGTCATCAGATAAACTTCAGAAAGCAGGACAAGCTTTGCATTATTGGGCAATACGGTGGTATAATGTTGGTGTAAAAGATTGACAAACCATTGTATGTCCAGCTCCTTTGTGTGAACTCTAATCACACTCGTTTCATACATTGTAGGCAGTAGAAAGGACATTTTATAAATCTAAATCCGGTCATATAAAACAAAGCAATGGCTGCTACTGTATTTAGTCACACGTTGCTTTCTTTGGACAAAAACATCTGTCATGTCAACTTTCTACCTATGCACCCAGATCATCATGTTAAATTGGTTAAGATACATTTACATTTTAAAAAACAAAAATGTGTGAGTTTAGGTGCAGTAAGTCTGAAATGGAGTGAAATCTGGCTAGAGTATGTCTTCTGTGGCCAGATCTGCTTCTTGCAAAAGCAGGCCTTGTACGTTCTCAATGTCGAGCACTCGGAGGTCAGTTATTGTCCCGGCCTTATGTCATATTCCTTCGACATACGAAAGTTGGCCAAGCCTGTCGAGCATTGTGCTGGATGTTTGGTTGCAGAAGCACTATACTAGGTATTGATTAGAAGTGTAGTTTTCTGAATTTTAGTGGCTTACAACTTTTGACTGATGTGCTGTTACCATGAATCTAGATCTGTTCCAGAGAATTCCATGTCTTAGAAACATTTTAGACACATACAATGCCTGAATTATTGAAGAATGTTCATCCTGTGTTTGGCCAGCTTAAGATTGCTCTGAATTTGACATTCATTTTCACCCCATATATGTCCATGTCACCTTCTTTTGGTGTCACCTGGCCACACTGTGAATTAAAGAGAAGTGGGAGAAGGAGAGAACATTGCAGAGCATCTTGCTTCTAAAGCAATATTTCAAATTCTCATCTTTAATACACTTATTTAGCTGTTTTGGATATAGACCTATAATGTAACTGAACCTAGACTTATTATCCATACTATTACCTATTTGCTTAGCTAATGATAGGGATTAAATGTTCTTGTCTGCTGTCGATGTGTAGTTTTTGTATTGTCTCCCCTAACCATCCCAAAATGTCCATGTCCCAGGTTTTTTATTAGTTTTCCTCAAAGTTAAGAAATTAAAATCCAGTATGACCACAGCTAGCTAATTCACAAAACCAAGCTGGTTTACGTAGACTGAGGCACAGGAATATTGGGATGTTCCCTACATGATATTATGACACTGCTTAAGAAATTGAGTTGTGTAGTAGCGTTGTGTTTGTATGTAAAATTTGGAAAAACAAGAATGGCATATACGTCTTTCTATTTGCTCCATTCAAATAAACACTTTAACCCCCTCAAATAGAGAACACCACCTTAATACAATACTTTAGTATGCTGCAGTGCACATAAGAAGTCATTTGAGATCACAAACTGCTATTGGAAAACAATTTCTGTTTGATTTTAGCTAAACCTTGTCTGTACCCTCTTTATATATAACTTTAACCAATTGTGGTAAGCAGAACGCACACCCAGGGCCATCCCTTATACCGTCCTTGTTCAGGTCTGGAGACATACAGGGTCTACACTATAGCTAAACTTATACAAGAGCTGCTTGCTTCTGGCCTGTTTTGTGATCTTCACTGATTGCATCAGTACAGTGTAGCAAACAAACAATATTTTACTCCTGGCAGTTAAATGATTGAATCAAATGGGTATGTTGAGCCTTCCTTGTTTTCACTCATTGTCTGCGGTTAAAGTGCAAGCTGCAGACAAGCTGAACATAAATATAGCAATGTTTACACTGTGCTGAGCCTGTGATAGAAGCTTTGAAGGCACAGACAAACAAACGGCAGTGGCAAGAGCTTATATTTGCAATGCTGCTTGGAATGTTGGTTTAAAATAAAAGGACTTTAAATAATTTCAGTTTGCTTTTAAATCATAAATTAAAATATATAGAATTGTGTATGTGAGTGATGTTTGTCTTGATGAAGTATAACTCGTGGAAACAGGTTGTTCTGTGATTTTTGTTTCCTTGCTGTCATGTTATCATTGCTGTATTTCATCCATTTCAGAACGATGCAGGCTTCATATGTATGCTTTGAACACATGAAGTGTACATGATTTTTGAAAAGACAAGAAAAACACAAAGAACATTTTGCAGTTTCATGAAAGCTACACTAATCTCCTGGCCCTGCAGTGTGCAGAGCAAGCCGTGGAGTTCCCCTGATTATTTTCACAGATAGATGACACTATGCAATGTCATTATGTCTCAACACAATTTAATCTTTAATCCAATTAGAGTAGCATTGGCAGAACTCTACAGCCAGCAACGCGCTACACAAGACGTCCATATTAAAAGCAGAAGCTGCATGAACACTGCCATGTAGAATTCTAAAAAATACATTGTGAGCACATAATTGCCAATCAGTCCCTTTAAAAGAGTGCTTAGGCATACATCTGTTAACTATTTAAAAGATATTTATGTCAAAGCTCTGTGTCTGGATTAACAAAACATAAAGGAAAACTAAATGTTCTCTGATTATGGCTGTAACAATTAAGCACACCACCAAGGACAGCTCTTAAATGTATTCTGCTTTTGGATAGAGATTTAAATTTAAGCAGAAACAGAAAAATTGTAGGTTTTTCCACTGTTCATCGCTAAACAATAAGAATTTGTATGCAATTTCTCTTTTTCTTTTTTTCGGCAGCTTTATGACAGTGGTTCACGTGTAACTTAATTTGATGAACACCACATTTTACACTTGGACACTTGGATTTTACACTTGGAGTTTTTAAACTTTAAAAACTTTTTTTGCATTTTTATATGTTCCATTTTCATTTTTTTTACACTTAACTTCAATGCTATCGCTAAAAAGCCCCCTATGTAAAAAGCCCCCTATGTAATATGATGTGACAGGACCTTTTTCTGGGGACATCAGGGGTCTTTCAGACTCCTAATGTCACATAAGGACCCCAAAGAAGCGTCACCAGCTGAGTATGTGATTTTACAGAGCTGAATATTTAAAATGTAAAGTGTTGTGATTTTTTGTGAATAAATTATCATCTGGGAGTTTTACACTATGTGCGATTCTGGTTTTCTATTCCTGAGAAAATGAGAGAGATCTGAGGGAGACCCTGTGCAGAGTGTTTCAGCTGTCGGTGATTTGGTGGAGAGGGAGACATTGGTCGCCAGGGAAGTGTACAGAGCGTTTATAGACTATTTCGGTGGTCTGGAGTATCTGGTGAGTGTGCTAGTGGTTGCGCACAAGGAGGTGGATCACCGGGAATTATTTGATGGTGGAGTAAAGCACAGAAGTCACAGTGGACTTCATATGCAATAATTGTTTTACCAACTGACTTATCTTAAAGCAAGTGATTATAAGGAATGTACCATGATTTATTTGATTATCACCATTTGTGGACTTTTTTTTGCAAAAGGACACTATATAAGATTGAGTGAAATTGTTTATGTATGAATTCATTCTGACAGGACTATATTACATCCTATTATCATATAATACTAAACGCAATAAAAAGCTGAGAGGGGTTTTAGCCTTCCCCTACTCTACAAAAAGAAAAGGAGAAAAAAAAAAAAAAGCAGTCATCTTTGTTGTTGGAGACCAGACAGGGCTCCTATTCCTTCTCCACTTGATCCAAAACTAGAAAAAATTTGGTTTGACATGTAAATAAATTCCAAATAAAAAGTTTTGGCAGGGCTGACACTTTAAGCAAACACTAGGTGCAGAATTATGCTGACTACATCCTGCTGAACTTGGCCATGATCTTCTAGAGAACAAGCACTGTACGAATGTGTGCATGGCGGTGAATGTGCAAGTGTTGTGTTATGGCTGTACACAGACACAGCTCTAAGTTCAGGTTATCGCCATTCGTCAGATGGGATTTAGAATGCTGCTGAAGCATTTAATGGACTGAATTTGAATTCTAAACCTCCTGTCAGAAGAAGGAAGATAATGTTCTTCACACTTAATGGTTATGGAACAGTTTTGTTGATTATTTTTAGGTTTGTACTGATATCTGTTTTTTTGTTTTTTTGCTCTGTGCATAATCTGTGTTACAAAATAAATATTTAATACATGACAAAGGATTCTCAAAGCACTATGTTTTGTTAGAGACAGCACATCTGAGATGGCTCTTTCAGATACAAATGCTGAACCTGCCCTTTGATGAGGAATGAGCCAATGCTCTGATTCATGCAGTCCTCTGCATACATTTTGCAACCACAGGCTTTTTCTATATATGGTAGGTGAAGAGAACGGTGAATGTTTACTGAATGGGAAACATCTGCCAGTTTAATGAGAATTGGAAGATTGCTTGATTTTATACCATTCAGATTGAATCCTCATTAAATGTTATTTCATGAATCTTTTCTCTTTCAGCCCACGGCTGTTGTGAGATTGTAACTGTCTCACTGTGCGTGTCCAAGAAAGGCTCGGTGGTTGTGTTGGGAGAGGAGAGCTTTGAATTCATCCACGATGAAGCGTACGATTCTGCTCAGTTTCTAGCAGCCAATGCCACCAACCAGCAGGCCCTGAATTTTGCTAGGTTCCTGATCAGTGCACAGCCGCGTCCTGGGGATGTGACCATTTTGGATAAGAAGATCACATTGGCTTTCAAACATCTAAAGTTGCCCAGTGGATGGAATGTCCTTGGAGAAACTCCTTTACCAGGTACGGAATCTCTATTCGAATTGGAATATTGATCAAACACCAGCATGATGTTCATGGCAGTGCATTTTTCTTTTGTGTGCTTAAAATTAGGACTTGCAGTACTTCTTAAAGGGTCAGCCTTCTGATAATAGTGATTATGCAAGTGTAGAATGAGGTAAGATGACACATCTTGGGGACTACAGAAGTAAGATCTGCTGCTATAGTTCCAGCTTTTCCACTCACATAGGTATTCCAAGCTAGGAGTGTTCCCACTGCACCTGATTAATGATGAGCCTGGGCCAAGGTGCAAACTCAATGCACCTAAAGCTGGACATACACCTATAGATTATCTGCAGATTTTCTATGGTCAGATGGAAAAAGTGCAACAGATTCCTCCCATCTACGCTAAACTGTGTGGATGGAGGAATCTCCCTGGGGGCCAAGCTTCAGCATCTGGCTAGTCCGCCCCGCTGGCTCTCAATATACCTGAACAATGTCTGCATCCAATCAGATTGTTCAGGTATATTGAGAGCCAGCGGGGCGGACTAGCCAGATGCTGAAGCTTGGCCCCCAGGGAGATTCCTCCATCCACACAGTTTAGCGTAGATGGGAGGAATCTGTTGCACTTTTTCCATCTGACCATAGAAAATCTGCAAATAACTGTGGAGTGGGAAATATGACTATTGCAACTGATTGGGCCAGGAGGCGAGTTTGGCGGTCATAGTTTTGAGCAGGTTTAGGCTCACTCGGGTGAGCTGGGTTCACACCATGCCCAGGCCAACCACTACTCCTGATGCATCAATCATTCGCATTTGAGGGCTTCTTTGACTCCTTTATTATTGGCCTGTGTAAGGGGATAGAGAAATCATGCTTTTAAAATCTTTAAAGCCCATCTCGGAATGTGTTGAAGTCAGAGAATCCGCATTACAGCAACTAGTACTTTACATGGGGGTCAGCAAGAACAGCCTCCATGTTTTTTCTTGGCACAGATTTCTTTTAAGAGACCAGAGGTCTATTGCACCCCTCCACCAGGGCATTGACTGGTGGCCATGCACACTATTTTATTCCACAAAGTTTGAACTGAGTTCAGAATATCAGATCTAATGTATACATTTTAAAAAGATACTATGGTATAGTTGTAAAAAAACAAACCATATTATTTATGTTTTTACTTTGTGGTCCCCTGATCATTGTGCAGGTAACTAGTTCATAGATTATAGGAACGCAAGAATTTTGTCATCACATACCTACCACGTGTTACAATGTGATTTTAATCAAGCGTGTCCATTCCCACATACCATTGCTCTAAGTCACATTGCTTACAAATAACTGCAGTGTTCTCAGGGTCATAAATTGAATCTTGTGCTATGTGAGCTGTGATGTTTTTGTGGACGTCTTTAGTGGAGATAAGTTACTGGTACTGTGTAACGCCCCATGGGACTGCGCAGATGGACCACAGCTGCGGAGTATGTTTCTCAAGGTGAGTACCACAGATGGATGTAAATAGGGCAATCAGTACTAAATTCCAGGCGTCACCTTCAATCTTAAGCTGGCCATACACCTTACAATTATCTGCAGATTTTCTGTGGTCAGAACAGGTTCCAACAGATTCCTCCATCTACACTTAACTGTGTGGATGGAGTAATCTCCACCTGGGCCAATCTGTTGCACTTTTTCCATCTGACCACAGAAAATCTGCAGATAATTGTAAGGTGTATGGGCACCTGTAGAAACGGAGAGTTAGGAATTCTGACATAATTTGCCTAAGATGGAGTCTAATGGATAATGCGTAACAGATGTACTAGCCAGAAGGGTATTACTTCATACCCTTCGGGAGGTGAAGCATACATTGTAGGTACGCTAGGAATAATTAGTTGAAGAAGTCCAGAACCCGCTCATAGGGGGAGCCGATGGGGATGGTAGTCCTATAGACAACGGGGTAGCGGATACCTTGGTAGGGCAGTGCACGTGGCGAGAGATGAAGTTATACGTAGCATACAAGGTATTGTACAGGTAAGTATGAGCAACGTTAATATAACCAACAGGCAGATCAAACAGTATAATTCCTAATAACTTCATCTGAGCCACCGCAGGATGAGGCTTATCAATAATGCAACTAAGAGTAATAGGGACTGCACTCCCTAGATCCAGCAGGTGAATTACACAGTAGTGTTTACAGTCTCTTAACATATGGCTAATGCAGGGTACAATGATCCAGGGGTGGCATAGGCGGGCAGTCCAGCTGACTCGGGTCTCAGGCTCCAAGCTACAGTTAAGTTCTTCAGTGGGGTTCGGGAGTTGCAGGGCGCACACTCCAGAATAGTAGAACGCCGTGCAATCCTCCCAACCCCTCTCTTATCGCGACCGCGTAAGTGAAAAGCAGAGTAGCCGCATGACGCGCCACGGAGCCGCTGCGTTCCAGCGTAGAACGCAGGCGGCGACCTGTGTGAGGAAGAGGCGCCGTAGGTCGCTGCGTTCCACGGAGGAGCTCAGCGGCTCGAATCCTAATATTCTGAGACCCGCAGGTACCAGTATCTGGTACAGATTACACCAGGATTAAGGCAGTTACAGCAACTGTTTTTTTTTTTTTTTTTCCCGTTTTTTTAACAAAGTTTTTTTCATAACTGAATAAAAGCTGACTATTGTAAGCTCCACTGTCAGTATTAAATGGTTTGTTTCAAACCTCTAACTTCCGCTTTGCTGGACAGCTTGGTCTGTTAAAGGAAGTTGAACAATAACAGACATACTGGCCAGATCACCAGGTGAAGAAGGAAAAGTAATGTAACCGCCACATTTAAGGATTAATAAACTGCAAAATATTACATTTTTGCTTTAGGTATACTTTAGGGAGTGAGAAGATACTGTATTGTGGGAAGCAGCTATTAACAGCAGCCATGTGGACACTTTATTTGCAGTTATCCAATTTAATTATGTAACATTTGTCTACAAAAAGTTAATTGGTTGCTGCTTAGCAATTAAAAATTCCTCATTGAGTTTAGTCATAAAGCAGCCTTTCTCAATCTTTTTAACACTGAAGTACCCTTGAAATAATTTTCCAGGCTCAGTGAACCTCTGATAATAAAAACAATATCTACAGCTCACTGACCATCACTACATTGTGATGGTCAGTGTTAAAGTGATATTAAACAGTCGTTTTTTTAAATTTATTTTTTACTCACCACATGTACTTTTCCTTTTTTTTTTCCCCTCTTCTTTTTTTTTTTCCTACACTGCCCCACGTAATTTATTTTTTTCAGGCCGTGTACAGTGGCCCGTCCTGTTTACAGGTGTTTCCTTTGCCTAGCAGGTTGCAAATGAGACACCCGTGCATGTCTTACAAATATGTAAAAAGATTGCAGTGGGAACTTATCTGAGAGGCAGAACTGCTAGCAACTTCTGGAGAACCCCTAGAGTACCAGGGAACCCTTGTTAGGAGAGGCTGCATTAGAGCTCACTTGTGATGACTACGTAACTGATAAGAAAGCATCACAAATAAACTGGTATGTGGGTGGAAATTCTCTTGCAACTTGTAAGGACATGCGGGATGTGGGTGCCCTGCAGTTTGTCTAAGCCCACGCAAAACATTCACTGATGCACCCCCTTATCAGCCCGAACGGTTGTGGCAGGAGCATTCCCCGTCCTTTTGCGATGTGTAGCAGGGAATACCTTAGCCACAACTGATTGAGCTGGGAGGGGGTTGTGGCAGTGACCATTTTGCACAGACTTGGGCAACTGGGCTCCTGCCAAGCCCCAGCACATCATTACTGTTAACCGCTCTTTAGTTGTCCTCTTTTTCCCATTTATCTTCAATAGGATATGGTGTGAATACTCTCTGCTAATGCTTGACACAATCTCAGGAATCTCTCGCTGTCTCAGAGTCATTCTTCAGTCTTGAACATGCTGCATGTAAGCAGGTGTTTTTGTTGACTGACAGGTTAAACACTTGTTAACTCCAGTGATCACGCCAACAGGTTTTGTTGTTGCATAATGAGCCCTGAGAACTCGAATAGGTGACGCAGTTGAGGGAATGTGTTTATCGAGGAAGCCAGATCTTGTACAGTTTTAGACTGCTGCAACGTATTGTAACCCTTTGTTGAGTGAGGCTGGTTATGGTGACCAGTTATCTGGCTGTGGCCACTGTAATACATACTTTCATGGGGTAAGAAAAAAGCTACATACTCCGTGTTGCTCGCCAGGGCTGCCCGTGGGTCTGACCAGGGCTGTGCCTGTCTCTGCGGGCAGTGGGGAAGATGAGATGTGTGGCTGGACTGGGCGCTGTCAAAGACGGCTGCCAAGTGGTCCCCACAAGGCTACCTGAGGTTCCCAGGAAGTGCGGTACCTCAGGCAGTTGAACCTGTGTAAACATTTAAAGCGGTACCGGCGCTTAGTATCAGGGCATTTTCACAAGTACAAATACTCGTGAAAATGCCCTGCAGCGATACTAGTATTACTATCAGTTAGGGATGTTCAGATACCATTGCCGATACTTGGCATTTTCACGACAACTACCAAGGTTGCAGCGGTTGCAGCTGGGACCTAGCTCTGGCGTTCCACCACTGTCCTGAAATCATTGGTCTGTATAGTTTTAGAAAAGCTGTCACATGACAACAAACAAAAATGTATCTGAGTACTTGGACAAGTATCAGTACTTGTACTTCCAAAAATGGTATCGGTGCATCCCTAATATATATTTATTTAAAAAAATCATACATTAAAACAGGGATGCTCAAATCCCAGGAGCTCCGTGTGCTCCTTACAAATGACAGCTGCCTCCTAACTTTTGAATTTTTCTCTAGTCTTGGAGCTGGAAAAGTATCTGTACATGTACTTGTACCCAGTACGGTACTTGGTATCTGAACATGCCTACTATCAGTGCATCCCTAATATAAACATATAAAGACCACAATATTTATTATAACAACAAAACAACAATTTAAACGATTTTCAGTATATAAATACCCTAGAGTAAATGTTAAAAGCTATAAAGTGGCCCCATCCGATGAAAATAATATATTGATTGCTTAAATGTAGTCGGAGCAAATGGTTATAAATACGTAGATGCCATGGTGAAGGTCTATGTAAAGATATTGTAACAAATAAACTCTGCCTGCGCAAATACAATATCTAAGGACAAACCCCCCAAAAACATTTGCAGTATACAGAGTTACTCGGAGGCTCATTGGGTACTCATTACCTTAACCAATGAAGGAGCTATGTATATTCTATCTATCAAGAGTGAGTCCTGTGCCAGTTACACTTGCGATCAGTATGCGTCCAAGTGCAGTAGTCTGTAGGTAATCGTAGCCTGATTACATGCGAACGGCCTGCGACCACCTGTGGACGGTGGCAGCTGTCATTGTATTGCACAGCGCCTCCCGTCGCCTTTAGATCTGGGAGGAATTCATGAGACTTATGTGATCTGGCCTCATTTGCAAAGGTGAATGGGACCTAAATCCAAGAGACATGTCATCCAACGAAGCAGTAAGTTGTTCAAAAGTGTTAGATTGTATATACACATATGAGAAGTTTAGCAGGATGCAGATAACGGGAAGCGTGCATCTTTCTGCATGTGTTAGCATACACTAGATATAATTAACAATTTGCAGTAAAGAAATAGATAAACTGTGATCATTTGAGGGTTTGGGTTAGAATTATGGCTGTGGGATATACAAATTGGTTTATTCTTTGCGGTTATGTCTCCCTAAGGGGATTTGTTGGAAGCAATGTTTTTTTCTTTTATTACCACTGTAATGCATGCCATTTAAACTCTAACTAGGACATGAAGTAAAGATAATAGGTTTATTGTGTTGTGGTGCTGTACATAAGAAGGCATGCACAAGAAAGCTTTCTATCGCTTCCGTTTACAGATCTGTAACTGTCGGTAATAGTTTTTCCTGAAGAGTTAAGTTTTAGTCTGGTCATCAAGTCTTGGAGGAGGAGTTATTTTATATACAGACCATGTATGTTTTTGCATTCATTTGTAAATTCTTTTTTTTTTTTTTTCCAAATACACAGAGCCAGCCTAGTGAGCAGAATACGGTAATTCATTTTGTTTCATATGGTTTCAGTGACTTGCAGTAAACTGAAATCCAGCGGGTGGTTCTGTCGCCAGATGCTCAGAGTGCGTTTACACCATCTCAGCTGTCTAAACATCTCGCGGTTCCTTCTTTATAATCTCCTTGAACTTCACATGTGTGGTGCTGCTGCACATCATGTAGCGTTAGACAGACAAGGACATTTAAAACAAGCAATGTAGCAACGTGTGGCAGTCTGTATTTATACTATATTCAGAAACAGCACAAGGAACAAATGGAACATCTTCTCCGCTGTATGTTCGAGGCACGGCGCCTTCCTGCGGGAGTTCCTTCTAGATTTGTTTGCACAGGCTCTGCATGTTGTCATGTGACATGCTACCGGGGAGGTCATTTCAGATATATCAAAGTGACATTTAGAGCATCAACTCTGTGTTTTGCATAGTTTTTCATGCAAAGTAAAGGTGGTAAACCTGGCCATACACTGCCTGAATTTTGGCCAAGGCCTGCTGACTCTGCCAAAATTCGAGCTGTGTGTTGCCCATTGGCACCCCAAACTCCCCCTTCTTCCCCCTGTTGCGGGTTCAGCAGAGGTCCATTTTTCAGTTGACATTTGCTGAAGGAGCCTGTCTGAAAAGTCTTGGCTGAACAGTGACTGCAACTGATTAGAGCTGCAACAACGAATCTACTACATCGATAATAATAGATTATGAGAATAGTTGGCAACTATTCTCATCATCGATTAAAGAGAATTCTTTATACAACCAATCGATTAGTTGCAAAAATAATTGGGTAACCGATTATGAAAATAATCGTTAGCTGCAGCCCTACAACCGATTGGCTGTTCAGGTGATATTTTTTGCACATCCGCCACTGACGGAATACAGTTCAAGTTGTCCAGCTGGGATTCCCCCTATCCACGCTGTTTAGTGTGGTAGAGGAAATCAAGCATTTCTTCACATTCATTATATGGCCAACTTAAATCCCATGTATGTCATAATTCTTAAGGAACTTCACTAGGTGGCGTTTACAAGAAAACTGGTAACTTAAAGTGCCACACATAAAATAAATGAAATAAAAATGTTTGGACACATCGTGGTGCCTGCACTTTGGACTTTTTCCACCTTTTGTAAGTAATTAGCATTTATTGTGGTAATGAAGAGGCGCAGTGATTATGTATATGTGCGCACATTTTCATGGCTCAAATTGGAGGTTTTCGTCATTTTTTTAATGAAGGTTTTATTAGGCCTGAGGGCTGGTCACACCTCAAAGTCTTGCCGTCCAGACCGGTCGTTTTCTGGACCGAAAGCCTGCGTTCAGGGGTGGGAGGGGGCGTGGTGGTGCATTGAAGTCAATGGCACCGCAGCCACGCCCCCCTGCAGTGCAATCACCTGAACGTGTGGCACATTGGTGCCTGCATTCTGGTCCAGTGCTATCTGCAAAAATGCTGCAAGCACTATTTCTGCGTTCATATGTATCAGCTGCATATACCTGCTTCATGTACACGCGATGTACAATGCTGGCATATGTTTTGAAAAAATACCTCTGCAAAGGTGGAAATGGGCTTTAAAGTGGAAGTAAAGGGAAAAATAAAATAGCCGACTGGCAGGCTTTCTGTGGCAAAAAAAATACTGTGTTTACACACAGTACATATTTTGCACAGTGGGTGCCACTGTTGGAACCCTTCCGCCCGGCATCCCTCGATCAGCTGATCAAAGGAGGAGGTTGAAAAATTCTTGGCCAACAGATGTGACAGCCAATCAGCTGCTAGCTCTAGTCAGATATTGTGACAGTGGCCAGAATACAAATAGCGGAGAATTCGTCCATCAATGCTCATATGCGCTGATGGAGGAATCTGCTCTCCTTTTTTTTTTTTATATTCAGCCCATGGGGTAAAAAATAAATGTAAAAAAAATACACGTGGATACCCAACTTATGTCTGTTAGAATTTTTTCCCCCCGTACGCTGGGCCATGCATATGTAGCTCCAGGGATATACCTGTCATGCGGAGATGAAGTAACTCCTTTTACGACAGTGGGTCCAGGCTAATCAAGTTACGGAAGAGTCATAAAACAGAAGAAAACCTCAGCAAGGGAGGAGTGAATGGAAGCATCAGCAAGGGAGGAGTGAATCATTGGAGGGCTCGCTTTGGCAGTTAAGTCAGCAAATGTGTTATAATGCTGTGCATAGTAGCACCTTACTGCTTAAAGCTTTTAATACCTCTTTCTTTTTTTATTGCTGCAGTGTTATAGAAAAACTGTAGCTTTCTCAAAAAAGAAAAACACTGTTTATGGGGTTTCCATGCCTCGAACAGTCGTATACATTTAGTATAATCGAAAATAAAATAATTAGGACTTGCGTTGCTACTCCTCCACATCAACATAGCATAATTGGTGGTGAAGGCATGTGCAGACACGACAACACTCACAACGACCCCCGGTACTTTTAATGCCAGGTTAGCACAGGCAACAAGTTCTTCTGAATGCCTGGTTTAAAAAGATTAGGTTTTTTACATGTTAACAGCCTTCCCAGGTTTAAAGGTAACATTTTTATCATTCGCGTTCTCAGCACTTCTGACACAAAGGACTTCTAGAAAACATTTTATTTGCCCTGCAATTTTTGTTATCCTCCCTGTAGTTTTTCTGATTGTGTGTCTATCTGTAAAGCTGCTTACAAACTTCAGATCTTGGGAAAGATCATTCTGCACATTTACATTGTGTAGGGCAGCCTTTCTCAACCAAGGTGTCTTCCGGCTTCCTCAGGCGGTGGCCCGACATTTTCACACAGCCATGCCTCTGATGTGAAGGAGGCTCCTGATGTGATAGAGGGGGACTATGTTGTTAAAGGGTTATTAAACCCTCAGGTTTTTTTTCATATATCTACTGCTAGCAAGCATGCGCAGTTCAGATTTTCGTCCGGGAAACGAGGAGAGACAGCAGGTAAGTGTATGGATGGGGTGCACCCACATGCAGACACCGTGGGACAGGAAGTGCCAGCAAGGACAGCGGAGTCAGCACTGGATCGGAGACTCGCAGCGGCGCTGGAGGGACATCTGAAAACGACTGGAAAGAAGAAGAGGATCGGATTAAGAGACATCATTTAAGGTAAGTGCTGACATTAACTTTTGGGGAGGGAAAAAATTGTATGCTTTAATGTTACTTTAAGGGTATTCTAATGTGAAGGGGAAATCCCACTCTTTTGTGTGTTTTTGCTTGGGGGTCCTGACCTACATGCATTCAATTATTTCCGAAATGGTCTATAAATGGCTGCGTTGGGTATATGTTCTTCTATGCCTAATAGATGCCTATACTTATTATTATTATTATTATGATACAGGATTTATATAGCGCCAACAGTTTGCGCATCGCTTTACAATATAAGGAAGACATTACAATCGTTTTACAAATCAAGACAAGATGGCAAGGAGGGCCCTGCCTGTGAGGGCTTACAAATAAAAAGGGAGGGGCAAGTGATACGTGAGGAGGTAGCTTTGTGGGGATGAATTGTTTAAGAACATGATGGTTGAGGTGGGATAGGCTTCCCTGAAGAGATGAGTCTTAAGGGATCGCCTAAAGGCAGTCAGAGTGGGATATAGTTGGACATGTTGGGGTAGAGAGTTCCAGAGGATGGTAGAGCCTCTAGTGAAGTGCTGGAGGCGAGCATGGGAGGAGTTGATGAGGGAGCTGGAAAACAGGAGGTCTTTGGAAGAGCGGAGGGGACGGTTAGGGTGATACTTTGAGACAAGGTTTGAGATATAGCCGAGGCCAGAGTTGTGGATGGCTTTGTAAGTCGTTATTAATATTTTAAATTTTAACCTTTGGGCTATTTAAAGCCAGTGCAGGGGTCGGCAGAGGGGGGCTGCAGACACTGAGTGGTTGGTTAGGTGAATGAGTCCAGCAGCAGCATTCATGACTGAAGGGGGTATGGCCTGTGTAGAGGTCGGCCAATGAGGAGGGAGTTGCAATAGTCAAGACGAGAGATAACAAGTGAGTAGCTGAGTAATTTTGCGGTTTCATTGATGAGGAAGGGGCATATTTTGCAGATGTTACGAAGGTGAAGGCGGCAGGATTTGGATAGTGATTGGATGTGAGGAAGAAAGGTGAGGTTCGAGTCAAGGATGACACCTAGGACCTTGGCATGAAAAAGTTTGGGGAAGGTGCACGGGCGGGAGGAAATATCTTGAGCTCAGTTTGTGAAAGGTTGCGTTTTAAGAAGTGTTGTGACATCCAGACTGATATGTCGGTTAGTAGATTAGTGACACACAAGGACACTGAGGGGGTGAGTTGTGGAGTAGAAAGATATATTTGAGTGTCATCGGCATAGAGATGGTTTTGGAAAACCATGTGAGGTTATTGACTGATCAAGGGAGGAAGTGTAGATGGAGAAGAGAAGGGGTCCAAGGACACAGCTTTGGAGGACCCCTACAGAAAGGGGAAGAGGAGGGGAGGAGTTAGATCAGGAGTGAATCAGATTGCAGATGGGAACATGGCATGCTTCAGTAGGAATGGGGTAGAAGGGGGGAGGCACAAGACACTTTGTTAGAGACTGGTGGTTTTGAATTTTTTGATGTAAGCCAGCTTGTGTTTTAGCGTCTCTGGTCCTTTTGTAATGTACACTCTCACTCTGTAGTTCTTTGTAATGCTGTGGATGTGGAATGTGGCCTTATGACTCATTCTATCCAGCCAGCTGTTAAGTGGAGAACAGCTATAGAACTGGCTTCCTGTCAAAATACACAGGTGATCCAAAAGGAAGGAACGTTGTAAAACATATTTCTTTCTTTGTTGTCACAAAGCACCAGGTTATACAGTTATCTCCTCTATTTCCTATTTTATGAAAGGTCTTCTGAATAGTTTAACCCATTCTCATTAAAATTCACCTCTGGCCATGAAAGCATATTTCCAATAAACTGGAAGCATGAGATTTTTAAGTCGCACATTTAGAAAAGTAAATCATTCTGGACTGTCAACTGTATTGTTAAGTAGCGCTTTGGTTGCATAAAGTACAGACAGGCGTTTTGTTTGCAGTACTAGGGGGTGACTGTCATTTGGTATACAGCCCAACAATACTTGTTAGCAAACGCATATTACATTTACAATGCATAATCTTTATTCTGCCTTCTCTATTGGCAACTGTCACCAGTTTAAGGTTCAGTTCCTGGCTTTGAAAAGTTATCTGTGTAAAGCTGGACATACACCTATATATTATCTGCAGATTTTCTGTGGTCAGATGAAAAAGGTACAGAGGAGCAGAGCACCGTCAACAAATCGATGAGAATCATTGCCAAAGATTCTCATTATCGATTAGTTGTTGCAGCTCTACTAATTTTAAAGCGGACCTTTACCCCTTTCACTAAAAATGACATCAGCATGCAGTGCTGCATGCTGATGTGAAAAATCTTACATTCATTAGTTAAACATACTTTTCTTTTAGTACTTCCTGGTCCTATTCGGCATTAGTGATGTAATGTTCCCAAGGCTTGCATCCTGGGAAGGTTACATCAGCAGTGGATTGCTGGTAAATATCATCTGTAATCTCATGAGATCTCAGGGAAATGATTTTGCCTCTCCTGAGATGATGTGCTTGTTCACATTTTCTAGTCACATGTGCCAGATTTTTCAGGAAGTAAAGTGTGATGGATTTGTCTGCCGTTCGTAACAATGGCCTCCGTGAGAAGAATGGGGAGGAAAATGAAAAAAAAAAAAGTCTGCAAAGAATAAAAACCCTGTAGTTATATAAAAGTATCTGTTTATAGATTGGCATTGCTAAATATTTCTAAAGGTGTATTTGTTGTCCTTTTCATGGATATGTGTAAAGTTCCTCTTTTAAGGGTGGCCATAGACGAGCCAACCTTTGCAAGCAGTGCAATCAGATTCTAGCTTTTGTTGAGATAATCCACAATGACTGGAACAAGAAGATGGTCTCCTTTCCTTTTTTATAGCTAATATCCTCATAAATGTTGCACAAGAAGCATGTGATAAGATATTAATTTGTGTTCTCTTTTAGATGGCCAGAAGCAGGAGACGTTGATGCACTTTGCTGCAAGGCTGGGCCTTTGCCATTTGTCCAAATTTCTTCTGGATCAACCTGGAGGGAGAACAGCTTTGACTATTTCCAACAACAACGGTGCAACACCTGCAAGACTGGCCTCTGAAAGAGGCTCCAGGGAGCTAGTTCACCTATTCTCAGAGTACGTATCTACTTTGCCTTGTTTTTGTGATCATGCATATTAAATTTAGCAATGGTAATGTATGCGCAAATCAAAATCATATTTTAATCTACAAGTAATTATTTTGATGTATCCAAATAATCCGTTTTGGAAAAATCAGATTTGCTTGCAATAAAATCTGATATAAGTCAAGCAGAGCCTTTTATAGTGTATAGCCAACAATCCTTATTCCCATGACTGAATATACACTATATTGCCAAAAGTATTGAGATACCCCTCCAAATCATTGGATTCAGGTGTTCCAATCACCCCCATGGCCACAGGTGTATAGAATCAAGCACCTCGGCATGCAGACGCTTCTACAAACATTCTGTGAATGAATGGGTCGCTCTCAGGAGCTCAGTGAATTCAAGTGTGGTACCGTGATAGGTTGCCACTTGTGCAATAAGTCCACTCGTGAAATGTCCTTGCTACTAAATATTCCACGGTCAACTGTTGTATAAGTGGTGTTTTAACAAAGTGGAAGCAAATGGGAACAACAGCAACTCAGCCACAAAGTGGTAGGCCACGTAAAATGACAGAGCAGGATCAGCGCATGCTGAAGTGCACAGTGCGCAGAAGTCGCCAACTGTCTGCAGAGTCAATAGCTACAGAACTCCAAAGTTCGTGTGGTCTTCAGATTGGCACAACAACAGTGCATAGAGAGCTTCATGGAATGGGTTTCCATGGCCGAGCAGCTGCATCCAAGCTTCCAAGGGAACTCTTAAGGCATCAGCATACCAAGACATTTTGGACAATTTCATGCTCCCAACTTTGTGGGAACAGTTTGGGGATGGCCCCTTCCTGTTCCAACATGACTGCGCACCAGTGCACAAAGCAAGGTCCATAAAGACATGGATGAGGGGGTTTGGGGTGGGGGAACTTGACTGGCCTGCACAGAGTCCTGACCTCAACCCGATAGAACACCTTTGGGATGAGTTAGAGCAGAGACTGTGAGCCAGGCCTTCTCGTCCATCATCAGTACCTGACCTCACAAATGCGCTTCTGGAAGAATGGTCAAACATTCCCATAGACACACTCCTAAACCTTGTGGACGCCTTCCCAGAAAAGTTGCAGGTGTTATAGCTGCAAAGGGTGGGCCGACTCTATATTGATCCTATGGACTGAGACTGGGATGCCATTAAAGTTCATGTGCTTATAAAGGCAGGCGTCCCAATACTTTTGGCAATATAGTGTACTTTCTCTTCAGTGTCTCTTCTATCCAGGCCTGGGCTGGGGCTGTGCAATTTCTGGCATTGGCTTCAAGAAGCTACTCAGCTTCTATCAAGTCAGGTTTTATTTAAATAGTCCAGCGAAATACAGAGCACTTTAAGCTACCCGGGCTACGTAGGTCAGTGACAGCAGCAGCACAATGCTGATTACACACATTCTTTTTAATGTTTACTCATGGAACATTGTGAAAAAATGTCATGGTATTCCAACACATTCCTCATGACCCACAAGTTAATAAATTTTAAAAAATGTTTGGTTTTTCATGGATGTGTCGCTTCTTTAGTGACTTATGTTGCTGTAGGCTGTAGAGTGGCTTTAGGTATCTGATTTTATAATATTTATCATGTGAAAATGGCATCTGGGTAAACCACATCCTATATTTATTGTAAAAGAAGACTGTTGAAATTAAAATGGATTTTAGTTTCCCCCTTAATTCCAGCCTGATATAGAGATTGCAAATCCAAAATAATTTAAAAGGTTTAATAGTTTAGGTAAAATGAGTGATATAGTGTGGTGTTGTATTTCAAGTAAAACCTTTACCTTGAAAGTAAAAAAATAAAGAATAAACCTGGATGTTGCATTGGAATGGTTCCATAGTAATGGAGGCAGTGGGAAAGTTTATAATAACATCCCAGTGTTTGACTTCTCTCTTTCTCTCAACCTGGTAGTGTGCACCCCCTTACACTGGGAACACACACAATGTACACAGAGCCTGCTGAGTCTGAAGGACTGTATGCCTAACCATAGAGGCATAGTTGCCAAGTGCATAGCTGTCATTTCACCCAGACACACCAGGAGCCCAGAAACTCCAAGCTCAGCCTTTCCTCTTTACATGTCCCTGAAAAGGCAAGGGAGAAGCAGTAACAAGGTTAGAAGGGACAGAGGGAGCAATGGTGAACTATGCAGTTTCTGGGGGTATGGGAGGTGTGTTGGCTGGCAGAATGCTGCAGTGTGATTGGGGTATTGCTATGCAGTGTCAATGGTGCTGGATGGCAGGGAAGTTCATAGTCAAAGGTGTAGGGGCATTAAGCGGTAGAGGTGCTGAGATTCTCATTGTTGGGCTCAGTGTCAGGGGCGCTGGAAGACGGGGAGGTTGAGAGTTAGGGTTGCAGGGGGTGTCCAATGGTAGGGTGCTGGACATGCTATGTAAGGGTGTGAAGCCACCACGGCTCATGGACATCTCCTATACCCGAATTTATCCTATACTCATGAGCGACTCTATCATGATTTATATCACGGATGCTTACCAATACTTTGACATTGATATTTCCCTGGAGTCACTGGATGAACCATCAGCGTTGATAGTGTTATATAAGTATACTTATACTCTCAGCCATCTGTACGGCCGTACATGCTACTCGGGACTCGCTTGGACTATCTTTGCTGGGATCCGTAACTCCGTTGACAAGGTCGGGGTCCGTTGATGTATTTTATCCATGGCTTACCGGTAATTATTCAACTTACAAATGGTTCACACTCGCGGAGATGTGACGCGGGTTGTACCCTGGCGTTCTGAAAACCCAGATATCGTGAGTCTGTTGGCTCATATTACACACAGACTTGATCCTGTCAGAGAGGATTTGTGTGATCGATTTTTTTCATACATGGGAGTCTGTGGAGATACTTTTTTCTACCTATATATGTTATACAGTCGGATCTCTATTTGATTCGGACATTCGAGGGGTCCATACTACAAATGGCTAGCTGAGTGTAATGAATGTTGAATACATACATTTTACAGGTTTTAATATGGTACATTGTTTTGTTTGTTTAATAAATTACATGCTTTTTATACATGACAACATAGTTGCATTATGAGCTTTGTGGTGGGATCTCTTTAAAAGGGGATATGTGGTTTTTTTCAGGTCAGGTTTTGCTGTCCATTGTGGTAGGTATGGTGGTGGTGTGGCGTGGTGTCCAATGGTAGGCAGTATGTGCTTTGTACATGTTTTAGCAAAATTCTTAAAGCTGAGGTTTAGAATCACCTTATGATTGATTTTATACACTAAGGCCACTTTCAAACAGCAATTTTGCTTATCCCAAACAGACACAACAGCCATTACCAGCGGGAATCCCATTCAGAGCAGTCCTTGCAGCAGTAGATTTCCTGTTGCAATGGGACTTGGCCTTTTAATTTCTGTCTCCATCAGCTCGCACTGCCTCCTTACCCCCCTGGCTAATAAAAAAATGTGGCTCATGCAGACACAATCCTTGGCCTGGCAGCTCACATTACCATTTTACCCACCACTACCCCCACCCTCCACTGGCCGGGTGGATTGTTAGAGGATTGCTCTATGGATATATTGAGCACACTTCACCTTCATGCCATCCACCTCCTCTCCTGCTCTCGCCACCGCAATTGACTTCCATTCTCTTTTCCCCTCACACCTGCACACCAACCCCTACTGTTAGAACAGCCACACTTTGTTACATTTAAATTTGGAAATTCCATCTGTATAATTAGTCTCAAATTGCACACGGTGTTATGTATTACAGGGTGTGAGCGTTTAATTTGTCAGTGTGTAGAAATAGCTAAGCCATTCGTAAAACAATAGTGTGTGTCTAATGCTGGCTATGCATGTGTCACTTTTATCAAGTTTGGAAGTTTTCCACCACCTTTTGATTGGAAAAAAATATTTCACAGCAATCCAACACCTTTGCTACAGGTTGTTTTTAGTAGCCAGAGTAGAAGTCAGACTTAATTTTTTTTAAAGCACAGTTTATTACAGATATTTATATAGCGCCGACAATTTACACAGCGCTTTTACATAGTTTCACATTCACATCAGTCCCTGCCCTGAAGTTGAAGGTATAGTCCAAGCTTTTACTGTATAAATGAAATATGGGTGCAGCAAATTAGTAAATGCTATTTTTTTTTCTGAACTCCAAATGTATGCTTTTTTATATTCCTTAATGGCCATAATATATAAATCCTACTTTGTGGGCTCTAAACCCTTATATTACCTTGTCAAAGTAGCATTGACATCCTCACTGTGCTGCACATAGTATGTGTAGGAAGCAGAACTGTGGGAGGGACCCAGGTGATCCATTAACTACAATCTGCTTGCAGAAAACTACAGGAGAGGGTGGATACAAGACCAGTCTCAATGAGAGCAGCAGTGACTGGTCTTTATTACAGAAAGCTCATGCACCAAGGAAGTTTAACACTGGATTATTGCACAGATCTGGGAGAGATACACAAAGCAGACCAAGATTCAAGTAAGTGAGAGCAGCGGACTTCTCTGTAGTGGGCTGACACGTTCCCCTGTTGTATCAGACTTACAGCTCTCCAATCAGCAGTGCTTGTTCTCTGCAGCAATTGGTCCTGATTGGAGAGTTGTAGGTCTGAGACCACAATGGGTGTGTCAGACTACTGTAGAGAGGTCTGCTACTCTCACACAAAGCAGAGCATTGCTGAGTGAAGAACTGCAGGTCTCACCTGGCAAGGGTAGTGTTAGGTCGTTGCACAGAACTCGGCATTATTAAATTGCAATTAAACTCTGCAGGAGGCACTTTTTTTGCTCAGTGTAACAGACCTGCCCCCCACCAAGTGCTGCTGTATTATTTAAGGGCTTGTCCACACCATGTCCGGATCATGTCCAGACCAGAACAGTTTGTTCTCGGATCAAAAAAGCATCCCAATGTATCTCTATGGTATTTCTGGGCTCTGTTCACAGCAGCACAATCCGTTCTGGACCAGACAAAGCAAATACTGCTGGTCTCATTTTCTCTAGTCTAGAATGCATGGAAACGCATTAAACACACTGGAACGCACCTGAAAGCCAATTTCTCTAGTCTGGAATGCATGGAACGCATCAAAAACGCACTGGACCACACCTGAAAGCCCATTTTAAACTTAAAAAAATGCTCCAGAAAGCGGTGTTCCGGATCTGGTCCGATATATGTAGAGTACCTGGCCTGACAGCAGCTCCCAGCAGGAGTCTCTCTGTGAAAGTGCAGCTGCACATAATATATTTTTTAATGAAGCTGATGAAATGGTTCCAAATGTGCAATGTATACAGCCAATATATACACAAGTGTATGGTTCTTGGGCACTCTTGATTGCTTGTGTACATGACATGCAAGGTTGTAAAAGTAGGACCAGCTAGTTAAAATGTGTCAGAAAATATGTTTGCACTGTACGTAACTTGCTTCCAGCTATCTTCTGGCTGTGGGTTCCATTCCAGTGCTAAATTATAACTGGTTGGGAGGTGCATGTGGCAGGTACTGTGTCCTGCCATCTCTCCCAGAGACCAGGAACACAAAAAGTATCAGAAAATAATTCCTACTTTACAGATGCTCCTCGGGTTACGATCTTTCGGTTTACAATTTTTCAACTTTAGATCATATGCCATAGGTTATGTATACTCTATACAGATGCTCATTTGGTTATGTATATACTGTACTGTATATATCATAGCCTAGCCTACCTTAAACCGGCTAAAACACTGACATTAACCTACAGATGGACAAAAGACTACTGTATTTGATAACACAACTCCTCAGTTTGTGAAAATCGTTTTACGATGGGCTTACCGGAGCGTAACCCAATCGTATACCGAAGTGTGTCTGTACTTTGTAATGTGTTGGGAAAGGAAATGGTATGTTCAGATATGAAGTAGAACTCATGGAAAGCAACTAAACCGTGTTCTTTGACATTGTATTTGTTATGACGTTCTTCCAGGCAATGCACAGTCAGAAGGGTGACAGCACCACAATCACTGTACTTGGCAAGAGCAACATCCTGTTACATAGTCTTATAATTGAGGTAAAGTGACACTAAACTCAGGAGTTAAATCTTAAACATACATTCAAGTCCCTGAGGTAATAACAAAAATGTATCTTATTTGTGTATCACTCGGCTGCAGCTCCTCAAACCATCTTTGAATTGGTGCTGACACTGTCCTTCCATCTGGAGGGTGGCTACTTTTGTTCCCCATGGTCCTTGTGTGTGTTAAGTAGTCACCGCTCCTAGATTGCTCATGTGATGGACTACAATCTCGTGTTTAGTTTACGAATTTGGATTAAGATTGTAGTCCATCACAAGAGTGAGCTTGGAGTGGTGGCTACTTTACAACACACACAGGGACCATGGGGAACAAAGTAGCCACCCTCCAGAAGGAAGGACAGTGTCAGCACCAATTCAAAGATGGTTTGAGGAGCTGCAGCCGAGTGATACACAAATAAGTTTTATACAAGATTGAGAATAGGTTCACAACCCATTAAAGTCAAAGGGCCTGTTCACACTGTTGCTTTGCGCGGCCGAAATTGCCTGTCGCGCAAAAAGATGCAGGGGTTATTTTCGGGTGGTTGCCTCGCGGTTGTCTCATATACCTCTCTTTGCATTAAAAACCACACAGTTTTCAAAGCAAAATTGCGCAAAAGAAAAAAGCGCGGGGAAAACAGCTCATTGACTGAAACGCCTAGGTGTGAAGCTAGCCTCAACTCCTGACTCCTGTACATCACCATTTGTGAAGTGCTTCCTTGGCTCCCCTCTTCAGGAGGCTCCTTGATTAAAATACTCTCCATTTCAGCTCCCAGGGCCTGAATATCTGTTTGACTGCAATTAGCGAAAACCTGGTTATGCCGCTTTGGTTAACCGTCCTACTCTGTTATACTAGCAAAATATGTAATACTCTTCTTAATACACATGAGGACCCAAGAATGGTCTAATATATATATTTAGCATTTCTCTTGTATGTGGTCAGTACCTATAGACATTAGATACTCATTATTTGAGAGTTGTGATCGGTTGAAAGCTTTTATAGAATATAGATGCACCCTCTGAGTATCTCAGAGTGTGGGTGATGCATCATGTAAAATTTGTAAGATTTGACTGCCGTTCTGTATGTATGGCTAGCTTTACCCACTTCACTTTCCACCCTTCCTGCCCCCATATATGAATGGAAAGAATAAACTGATATATCTGAGTTTTGTTTGCCCAGCAAAGTATTGAATGGTACACTCCTATATTTTAGCTGGTTTGGCGGCTATAATGTCTTCATGCTGTGTACTTATGATGCATTGCTGTTTGCTTGTGGTGATTTTCCTCTTTCCATGGTACACCACAAGCTAACCATGTTTTGACATTCCCTGGTTGTATGGAAAATCGTGAAATCCTTTGGAATTGCTAAGAAGCCAATGCTTAGAATTTGGCAAACACGTAGTATTTATTTTAACATTATTTTACTACTTTCATAACGAAAAAATAGCTTTACATAAAAAATACGTACTAATCTAAATGCACATGTTAAAGACAATTTAAGATTCTTCCTGTAGGTTTGTGGTTTTTAGGTTAAAACTATTCTATAATGAAGAGCAGCCCAAGATTCTGCGTGGACTCTGTAGAGTGTCATGAATATAAGGGGCTGTAACAGAGTGTGAATGACACTAAAACAGAGAAAGCTGGGATGCCCACGAACAATTGTGGCCTCGGAGTCCCCTGAGAATGAATATGGCTGTTGCATAGAAGCATGATTACATTGTATGTACTTGCACTTCATGTAGATAAATGGGCTTAAAGCAGAACTCCAGGTAAAGCTATGTTTAACCCCTGTTGTGGGGCTACCCCCGTACTGCAAGGGTTATCTGCCTGCTTAGTCTAGGGAGGAATATAACACATTTATAATCACACGATCCTTGGAGCTGGCTTTTGGCAGCTCTCCCTCTAGCCTGTCTTCTCCTATGCTGCATCGATGGTAAGTCCCTCGGCATCCGATGCACCGATATTGGCTTCCTGGCCAATCGGGAAGCCAGGCGTTGTGTAATGACGTGGCGCCCGGCTTTCTGATTGGTCGGGAAGCCGGCTTCATGCTCCCTCGTCACCTAGTGACGAGAAACATGGGGACAACTTCCCTGCTAATCGGGAAGCCGGGTGTCGAGTCTTTACACGCTGCCCGGATAATCTTGGAGCCAGGTGGCAAGTCATTACACGCCGCCAGGCTTCCTGAATCGGTCTTTCGGTACTCTGTATTCGGTATCGGTGAGTACCGGAAAAAAAATATTTGTACTCATACTCAATACCGACATACCAGTATCAGTGCATCCCTAACATTTTGTATTGGACATGTTGATTTATGGGACCTTAGACTGATGCAGCGTAGTGGAGCGGGGATCCAGGGACTAGTCTAAAAGCAAGTTGATCAGGTGAGTAACTTTTAACTTTGTTTTAATTTTCCTCTCTAGGCGCAAATGAGCAGTTAACCCTTGCAGTGTCGGTTAGCCCCACTGCAAGGATTAATAAGAATAGTTTCCCAGAGATTTAATAATGCAGCTGAAATGCTTATGTGCCTCTTTAAAGCAACCCTTTCCTATTCCAGTGAAACCGCTGACAAATCTGAACACTCTTTCTCACTAATATGCAATAGGTGAAATAATACTTTGCTCCACTTTCTCTCCTCTGAGACCCAGTTTTTTCACTACTGGGTGCTACCATCTTGTCTCTTGCATAGCATAGAGATGGTGAGTCCAGGCTGTAAGTGACAGTCTGCATATTAAAGACACATCTGTCCTTCCTGTTACATGTGTCACTGCTCTCTGTTTATGTCAGCAGCCAGGGAGAGTGGTTTTAGGGCTTGTTCACACTATGTCCAGACCAGAACTGTTTTGTCCCAGACCAAAAAAGCATCCCAATGTATCCCTATCGTATCTCTGGGCTCTGTTAATACCAGCGCAGTCCGTTCTGGTCCAGACAAAACAAATACTGCTTGTCTCATTTTCTCTGGTCTGGAACACACTGGAACGCACGTAAACACCTCAAAAACATATGCAAACGCACTAGACTGCATCTGAAAGGCCATTTTAAGCTAAAAATAACAAAGAAAAAACACCAGAACGTGACAAAAACCGCACTGTGTTTGCAGATCTGCTGGTCTGGACGTGGTATGAACATAGCCTTAGAGAAGAGGCGGCGTTGGAAGGTATGATTTAGACGAAAGGTCAAAGTTTTCATGTCAGCAGCAGCTTAGACTCCATCACCTTAGACTTCATATTCTGCAGAAAGGAGGATTGCGCTAAAAACAGTTGGAGTAGACATCCACACTCTTGTCAATCCACTATTGGCTCTTTAGCCACACAACAGCAAGTATAAAATCATTGTGATCCACACTGACATGTTTCGGCCAATCATGGCCTTGATCGTAGCAAGATATAAGTGTATCTACACTTTCTGAAATAGCCTACCTCCAAACCGGTGGGTCACTCCAAAATGTTTCGCTGTATTGGACGGTCTTGATTTCGTGGATCTGCACAATAGATCTGCTATTCTGAGCTGCAGAGGCCTCCCAGTGCAGTCAACATACTTAATCTTACACTGAAAATGTAATAATATGTCCCACTTTCCTAGTGTTATAGTTCAGGAAATTACTTCATATGTAACCAAGATTGTAAATGAAGCAAATTCTAGATTTCTGTTGAACAAGCTTGGAGACCAAAGTGACCTAAAATTGAACCGCTCCTACTCCGGTCCTCATGCAGCATAAATAGATTGTTTAATAACTTGCGCCACCTACCTTCTATTCAAGAGAGACGGTTGTGACAAAAGATAGTACACATTACCAATATTATTATATATGTTTTTACGGTACTCGCCTATACTGAGTACCAGTGCCTTGTGCCCAGATTATCAGGAAATCGGACGGCCGATTATGAGCAGTCGCCCGGTTTCCTGATTGCCTGTGAAGCCGGTGTTCTAGCGAAAGAACATCGGCTTCACTTGCTGAGGCTGCCTGGCTGCCAGACGGTGAGTCATGAGGTGCTGTCCGGCTTCCTGATTGGTCAGGAAGCCAGGTGCTTACTAACTAGTGAAGCTGGCTTCCTAGCCAATCGGGAAGTTGGGTGGCACGTCATGACCCGCCTCCCGGCTTCCTGATTGGCTAGGAAGCTGACTTCACTTGTTCCTAGAAAGCCTGGCTTCCTGACCAATCAGGAAGCTGGAAGGCGGGTCATTACGCCCCACCTGGCTTCCTAAGTGGTTAGGAAGCCAGGCTGCGTAGCAACAAGTGAAGCCGGCTTCCCAGCCCATCAGGAAGCCGGGAGGCAGGTCATAACTCACTGCACGACTTCCTGATTGGAAAAGAAGCCGGTTCCATGCACCCTCGGGACTTGCGGTCACAGGGAGATCTCCCTCTGACCGTAAGTTTCCGGTATCGGAGTATTTGGGCGTGTATGAGTATTTGCCCAAATACTCTGTATTGTCACCGATACTGATACTAGTATTAGTGCATCCCTAGTACACATACATTCCTTTCCTCTTGATTTCTCAAAAGGTCCTCCATCTTTTTCACATTTACCATAACCTTAGACCTTCTTATGGCCCACTTCTGATACTTCCTGTGGGCAAGATGCCCAGTTACTATTTCTATCTCTTTTTAAAGATAACATCATCTGAACAATTCCTTCTCACCTGCATGAGCTCACCCATAGAAAACAATCTAATAGTGTGCAATGGATGATTGCTTGTCAGCAGCAAAGTTGAATTGCCACCACAGTCTAAGTAAAACCTTAAAGTGACATTAAACCCTCAGATTTTTTAACATAAACCAATACTGTAATGTGTGCCTTACTATAATCCATGGTTGTTTCCCTTCTCTTTGCTGCTCTTCCTTTTAAATCATTATCTCTTCTCATGCTGGGGGAGAACTTCCCTTTGCAGCTGAATGCCTCTTCCTGTAGTGCTGGCTCAGGTTGTGAACCTGCACACAGACACCGTGTATCCATTCCAGAGACAAGGCAGTCTGCTGCAAAACAGAAGTTCTGCCCAGCATGAGAAGAGATACAGATTAAAAAGGAAGAGCAGCAAAGAGAAGGGAAACAACCTGGATTACAGTAAGGCACACATTACAGTATTGTTTTATGTTAAAAAATCTGAGGGTTTAATGTCACTTTAAGAAGGGGTGTAGCTGCACTAAAGGTGAATGTGATGTGACTTGAGATTAACTTATATTTGCATCAAACCGCAAATCACGTGAAAGGAAATAAAGAAGCATACAACTTCTCCTGCACATGATTGGTTGTTTGAACAACAGCTTCACTTTATTTTACCCCAAGACCTCATTTTACTTAAGAAAATATCAGCCACACTGACTGAGAAATTGTAATTTAACTGTACAATGCCACAGGAGTAATGATAGCGACGTTAACACTCGGGTAGAATATATATATATATATATATATATATATATATAAACACACACACACACACACTGTCAACCCTGCAAATGCCTGAGAATTCTTCTGAGAAAAACCCTCGAATCATTCCAGTTCTGTAATTGTGGGTAATTACTAACAAGCAGCATGTAAATGACCGCTTATGTAACTGCATAGACCTTTATTCTGCTGGAATCTGACTTGTTTTTATTTGTCTGTGATTGGAATATAGGCTGCTCGTAGTTGTACTGTATATCATATCCTGATGGAGATGGTCTTGGCTGTAGCTATAGGAAGAGCAGTTAATGAGGTCTATGTCCAGTGTGTGGTGCACTACAACAGTATCTTGTAACTGAATAAACTGGTTGTAAAGGTGTGTACGCCAACAGTGAGCTCACATCATTTTGCTGTTATTATTGCAAGTCATCTCTGTTCTTTTCACCTCCCTTGTGGGTGAAGCAGGAAATCTGTTTTGCTCAACCTTAAGATGTTATCTTGTGATTTTGTATTCGGGAGGAGACCTCTTTGTGGTACTGTTTGAGGTAAAATGAACAACGATTTTCAGTTACTTGTGATGTGCTGTAGAGATAGTTTTCTCCATTATATTTCTTGCTCCTGTGCCTATAATGTTCAGATGATGTTTCAAAATTGGCAAAAGAACGAAGGTTCAGAACATTTGAGCAGTTTTGTTTTCTGCTGTAGAGAGGGTTAATCGGCCCATGTGAACAAGGGATTTAGTTGGAACGTGAGGTGTTTTAAAGCTGCCAGGTGTTGTGTTACACATAGCACAATACACCTGTGTTATTGGTATGCTTGCCACCTTTCTGCCATCATGGAACATTCCTGTGGAAAAAACTGTACAGGTGCAGTAGATCACTCGAGTCTCGATCTGTAGCAATGATAGAACTTTGCTCCCGACATATAAAAAGTTGCTTGGAAATATACGGGGATCTTTGCTACAAATGAGTTGCTGGATTGAACTCTGTGACTTTGTTGTGTCTTTCTGTAGGAGACTGCAGTCTGCATCCTATGAACAGGCGTTAGATGCAGATACACACCCTGCACACCCATACTGCGTCTGTGGATGCTCAGACATGGGGACAAGTATGAGCAAAGATGGCTGTTTTGTCAAATGTAGCTAAAGGCTGTAGTCCTCTTTTATTTTACCTTGACAATGAGGTTCATGCTTTCTTGTGTTCGACCATGTGACTCAGTTTGGTTTTTGTGTCTGGAAGCCTCATAGCATGTCAGAAATGGATGGTGATTGTTTTCTTTTGGCATGGGTTTATGAAGTCTTATGGAGCTTGTGGCTGCATGTTTACTAGCAATTGAATTTCTAAGTACTTCACTTGACTGGCTTTCACCCATGGTACTGTTACCTCTGCTTTATTGTGGTGGAACAGCAGTTGATGTGCAGAGTATTTACAATATGTCCACCTGACGCATTCGATAGAGTTCCTCCTTATCTGTTGTGCTTGTCCCATTGTGCTATCGTTGTCACAACGGTAATCCAGTGTCTGCGGGCACCTTCACTGTATTTACCAAACTGTGTTGTCACTGCTCGCTGTGCTGTACACGGGGGCCTAGTTATATCTGTGCGCCAAAAAGCAACTTTCATAGAAATGGGGGAAAAAGGGGCACTAGTTCCTTTTGTAGAAAAAAACAAATGCATATTGTGACCCATAAACATGGCTACAAATGCCTGTCCACAACGGGTGCGTTTTTAAACTCTTGGTCTTGTAATCAGGTCTTTTGGATAACTTTTAGATACCATTTAAATCAGTAAAGAGTTGATTAAATAAGTGTCACACAGTTGTATTACCGGTTTCCATAGTTGCATAGTTTGGCTCAGTTTAGTGGGATTGAAGCTCAGGAATTGTTGTGGGAGTCACCTGCGTTGCCATTTCAAAATACTAATTATGTTCTATTTCTTTTTAACGTGTCGCTCTCTGTGTGTTGGCAGCACTTGACAATTATGTTCGTGACCTCTTATAAATATTTTATGTACATTTAGGAAATAACGTAAAAATGTGTTATGTTGTACTGTTATGAATTCCTAACATCCTTTGAGGGGAATTTAACTTTTTTAGTTATTCTTGCCTGAAAGTATTTTTTTCCTATGATCATGATATTTTAATTATAGATTTGTAGATTTTTCCTTAATATATACGTGCAATTAGTATCCTTGCTGGACATATCAAACCTATTGCATGATAAATCACTTAACTCAGAGGTCATAGCCCAACTCGGAGAGAGAGAAGTTCTGTCTACTGAGGGCCACATATACCTAATTTGATGAAAAGGTTATTACACTTTGGTACTTATAATGTTATCAATTGCAGCATACAACATTTTATCCCAGAAAAAAGAGCCTTAAAACACATCCTGAAATACTGACCAAAGTTATGGAGAAAGTGTAGCTTTTAGCAAAAGAACAGCTGGGGTCTCCTTCACGTTAAGCTCAGTTGGGGACTGCAAAGATGGAACAAGAGGACCACAATACTTCTAAAGTGAAAACGGTCTTTGCCCATCTTTAAATCATTCCTATCTCTCTTTGAATCTCCCTTGAATCTTAGACCCAAACCATATATAGTGCCTTAACTATTTTCCAAGATGGAAAGTAAGCCCTGACCCTTGGCATTCAACGGTCAAATGCAAGAGCTTTAGTGATCAGTAGAGGTTTTGGCATTTGACCGTTGAATGTCAGAGCTTAGTACAGTGAAGGGGAAATGCTTTGTGCCAACTTGGACAGTTAAAGTGACACTAAACTCAGGAGTTAAATCCTTAAAAATGATTTAAAGTACCTAAACTATTAACATTTGTATCTTATTTGTGCATTACTCGGCTGTAGATCCTCAAGTCATCTCTGAATTGGTGCTGAATACGGTCTTTCCTTTTGGAAGGTGGCTGCTTTTGTTCCCCATGGTCCCTGTGTGTTGTTATAAAGTAGCCACCCCTCCAAGCTCACTCCCGTCATGGACTGCAGTCTCAAAACAAATTAGTAAACTAAATGTGAGATTGTAGTCCATCACGGGAGTGCGCTAATATGGCTTATTTGTGTATCACTCGGCTGTACATCCTCAAATTATCTCTGAATTGGTGCTGACACTGTCCTTCCTTCTGGAGGCTGGTTATTTTGTTCCCCATGGTCCCTGTGTGTGTGTGTTAAATAGCCACCACTCTATTGTTAATAAGGTACTTGAATGCATTTTTAAGGTTTAACTCATGAGTTTAGTGTCACTTAAAGGCCCTCTATATAGCCTGAGACTTGAATCAAAGTTGATACTTCATATATGTTGGAATGGATTAGAAGATTGGTTCAGGTGGTCCCTGCACTTTAGCGTACATGTTACTTTGGAGACTTTTTAGGCCATAGTATATGATAACTCTGATATTGCTAGATTACTGCTATTGATGCTTGGTTTATTTATACTATGTTTTTGGTTCTGTGGGGTTATTGATGTTTATGGCCAGAGTTGAAGCATATAAATGAAAAATAAGGTGGGTTTTTAGGCCATGATAGAAATGTTCATTACCACTGCACATACACAGGTTAATGTGAGTATCCTGGTACTGCACCAGTCATTCTGGTCTTGTATGTTTAGTAGGGATGCAGCAATACCAGTTCAGATACCAGTGCAGATACTTGGCATTTTCAATAAGAACTACAGGGTTGCAGCGGTTGCAGCTGGGACCTGCTCTGGCGCTCCACCAATGTCCTGAAATCATTAGCATGTAATGTTTTAGAAATACTGTCACATGACTATAAACAAAGGTGTATCAGTACTTGTACTTTCAAAACTGGTATTGGTGCATCCTTTTATATATGTTTAATAAAACAAAATGCTACATTAAAACCGAGATGTACAAATCCCGGGAGCTCCGTGTGCTCCTTACAAATGACAGCTGCCTCCTAACTTTTGAGTTTTTCTCTAGTTTAGTCTTGGAGCTCCAAAGTATCTGTACTTGTAACGAGTACAGTACTTGGTATCGGTGCATCCCTTAAGTTTAGCCATCTCTTAAGCTGGCCATACTCTCATCAATATGTGATTTATCTAGGTACTAGCAATTGCAAATACGTGATGCAACACATATGGTGTTGATTTAAAATGTTAGGCACAATCTATTAAAAATGACAATTTATCTGATCTGTATTCCAGTCAGTTGTCTGATATTGGCATATTAGTTTGATCGATCAGAAATGATTGATAAAATTCCGCCATAGCTGATCGATTTGCCAGCAACAAAACTGATTGGGTCTGTAGCTTACATTTCTTATTTAATTTGATCATTTGAGTCGCATTGAATTATCGATTTGAATGATCATGTTGATATGAATATGTGTGTATCTAATTTGGAACTGCAATTTGCTATAAGTGTCCTGTTTTAGAACGATCTTGGCATATTGGTAAAGGTAGTCTTGTGTCAAATTGCAGTAATATATATTTTTACTGTGGTTGTAGTTAATCATTAAATGGCCTTGTCTTCCTATGAGTATCATTTCCACATTGCCACCGATTTCAAACCTTTCCAGGAAAAGCACAGTTTGAGTTTGAAAGCTCAAACCAGATTGGTAACTGTGAGGAAAAAATGGGCATGCATAGTAATGACACATAAGAAGTTCTCTGTTTACTCTATTTGTTATTGCAACAGCAATGAGCCGATTTATGTATCGGATAATCTCACTTTTTTTACCTAACTTGTAATGTGTTTCTCTTGGAAGATTGTTAAATGTCATTTGCGTTCTTTTTGTTTTGCAGAAACGATTCCAAAGGAACACCAAAGCTGAATGACCTGTCTCATATTGAACGTTTCAGAGACTGCTGGCTGAATCATCATTTGGAATTAAATGTTTACATTCTGACCAGGGAAGCTGACACAAAGACACATATCAGAATGGAAACCCTCATTGAAGACCTAGGCAGATATATTGAGGGTCATTCTAGTTGTCAGGTGAGTCTTTTAGGAATCTTGAATGATGGGATTGTGTGGAGCTGCAGAAATTGTTTCTAATCCTTTGCCAATGCACATCTTATTCCTGTGAACTGGCTTTGGTACCAGTTTCTGAGACAAGAATTCTGTTGATCCTACATCATTTGCATTGGTTGTGGGATTAAAAGTGAAACTTAACTAAAGTTAAATCTTAGGGCTTGTTTACACATAATCCAGTGCATTCCAGCACAGTTAGTGGCTTGAATGGACTTGAATGCACCACCACTCCCCCTCCCGCCCCAGAACGCAGGGATGCTTGAATTATGTGATTCAGTGCGGTAAAGCCCACTAATTCTGCTGGAACACACTGGATTTGGTGTGAACTAGACCTTAAAAATGCATTAAAGTACCCCAACTGTTATCAAAATTATTTGTGTATCACTCAGCTGTAGATCCTCAAATCATCTCTGAATTGGTGCTGACACTGTCGTTCCTTCTGGAGGGTGGCTACTTTTGTCCCCCATGGTTCCTGTGTGTCACTCCTGTTATGGACGTCAATGTCACCTTCAGTTTACTAATTTGTTTTGAAGTTAAAGTGACACTCAGGAGTTAAACCTTAAAAATCCAGGTACCTCAACTATCACTCGGCTGTAGATCCTCAAATCATCTATAAATTCATGCTGACACTGACCTTCCTTCTGGAGGGTAGCTACTTTTCCCATGGTCCCCATGATTCCTGTGTGTGTTGTAAAGTCACTCCTGTGATGGACTACAATCTCATGTTTAGTTTACTAATCTGTATTGATATTGTAGTCTTATCACAGGAGTGAGCTTGGAACGGTGGCTACTTTACAACACAGGGACCATTGGGAACAAAAGTAGCCACAATCCAGAAGTAAGTACAGTGTCAGCACCAATTCAGAGCTGATTTGAGGATCTACAGCACAAAAAAAGGTACATTTTTGTAAATAGGGTACTTGAATAGGGTACCTCCTGAGTTTAGTGTCAGTTTAATTACTTTGAATAATGGAGCTGCATTTGGACACGTGTAAATGTGACCTTCTTTAGGAACTTCCACAAGCACCCTCCAACAAAGCATACCTTTTGTGGAGTGTCCTTTTAGTGTACTGTAACAGCTCGTAGAAGCTTAAAGGGCATAGTTGAATAGAACCTAAGCCTACTCACTGTATACACAGCATGCATATGCCACAGTACTTCTACCCTCAAAATATGTTTTAATTACTGCGGCATAAACTATTTTTTTTTATCACGTTTTTATTTATTTTTTTTCAAATTCAAAAATATTTTATTGGTTTTAAAGTTCAGCATAGAGACAATAACAATGGAGAATACATGATTACAGTTGTTACACAACAGAGGAACAGGCTACAGTATGCAGGGCATTCCGCCCAACACTTTCGGGATTTCCTGGCGTAGGTGTCAAGTGTATATGTAAAAGCAGATACGGTCTACTAGGAGGGGGCAATATTCCTACATCGACAGTAGAATTGTAAGGAGAACATGAGTGAACAACAGTCTTCTATATTGCAGGGTCGATAGCGTCATAGATCATTAATAGGAGAGGAGTAAGGCAAGGGAAAGAAGAAGGACCATAACAAGGAGGGGGTGAAGGGGAAAGGATGGCACCAAGGTCCCTAAAATAGTGGGTTGTTCACATTTTCAGAGGCTCAAATGTACTTTAAGCTCTCAAGCGAAAGGTCAAGGTGTGCATAGGAAATCCATGGGTTCCAAACTTTTTGGAATTTCTTCTGTGAGTCCAGTGGGATACTAGAGAGCTTCTCATTAATGAAGAAGGAATCGATCCTGCGCTGGACACCAGCAAAATAAACAAATTGTTTCCGCCAGGCTTGGACTATAGTTTGTTTGCCAGTAAGATAAAAACTGCTAATTTATATTGGGCTTTCATGAGAGATGGAGGCTTAAAATGTAAGCGTGCAAACCAGGGGTCTTTCGCTATAGATTTGTGAAAGAGAGAGCGAAGAAGAAGAAAAGTCCTGGACCACACTCTAGTTAGCATAGGACAAGACCACCAAGGGTGTATAACGTCACCTTTTAACAGAACATCCCCGGAAGCAAAGAGCGGAGTGATGGGTTTAGGTGAATCAACCTTGAAGGGACCATGTACCACCTCATCATAGTTTTATAAGCTGTCTCCAGGGAAGTAATATTAACGGTATAGGAAGCTGTCAAGTTCCACATTTGTTGCCAATCTAGGGTCAGTTTGGAGTTGTGGAGATCCTGTTCCCATCTACATACATAAGCATGGTCCGTTGGGGGAAGACACTGAGTTAAGTTGTGAGTACAATATGAAAATCAACTTAGGTTGCAGAGGTGAGTTATGACATATGTGCTCAAAAGTTGTTAGTGTAGTGGGGGAAATTCTATCAGATATCATGGAGGAGGCCCAATGTCTAAGTTGTAGGTAATGGAAATATTCCCCTGAGGGAACATGGTGCCGATCTCTAAGATTGGATCAGCTATTAATTACTTCTCCATGTAAAAGGTTATACAGGTAGTTAAAGTTGTGTGATGACCAGCATTCAAATGATCCCGCATCTCCAAGCGTGAAACAAACAAGGGGTTGCCCAGGATGGGGAGCAGGGGGGGTGAAGAGAAATTAACTTGCTAGAATATTTGGTGGCATCCCAAACTTTAAGAGTATGTCTCATGAGAGGGCTCATGGTCTTAGGGTGTAATTGACATGGGAGCCATGGCAGAGCTCTGATGGATACAATAAAAGCTTTCTATATTAGTCCAGAGCAGAGCCTGTAAAGATAGAAACATGTTGGTCATGGGGGCAATCCTGGAATCGGTTAACAGTGTCCGACCGTAGGGAGATATTGAGAGCTAAGGATTTTGTCTTGTTATTAGTTCAATTGGATACCTGTGCAAAAGCTCGCAGAATGGAGAATAAATTAGGTAGTGTTATATGAGGTTGGGTTAGTGTTTATAGGTCATCAGCAAAAAATTAACTTTATTCTGTGGTATCCACTTGTACCCTTAAGCTATTTTTTTATTCACATCTGAGTCTCTGTTAGACTTCCCCTCACTTCCTGTCCAGTGAAATGGTTGTAACAGCAAGTGACACAAAAGCCCCCCCAGATAGCTGTAAAAGCCTGACAGAGATCCCAATCCCTACCAAGTCTTCCCAAAAAATAATTTTGGCTGGACCCTAACATTTTTATAATTGAAAAAGGTCTGTTCCCTCCTTTACTTGCTGTTGTGTCATTCTATGCATACTATATAATGTGTCGAGCACAGTGGGTCAGTGTTGGGCACTTCCGCCTTGCAGAACTGGGGTCTTTTAGGCCCCGTTCACACCAAGCCAATGCATGCACTACTTTTTTCAATCACACAGCAATGCACGGTATTGTGGTACCGCGTGTAGTGGTGCAGTTGATAGCCTTGTGGGCTTGCGGTGTGTTTGCAGTGCCATTCAAATGAATGGCAACACAATGCACCTCCTGCACTGTTAACGCACAGTAGAATACCGTCCATTAATTGCACAGGCTTTGTGTTAATAGGCCTTGAATCTCAACCAAGGCAATATCTGCATGGAGTTTGCTTGTGCTCCCTGTGCTTGTGTGGGTTTTTTCTGGGTACTCCAGTTTCCTCCCACACTTCAAAGTCATGGTGCCAGGTTATTTGGCTCTAAATTGTCCCTAGTGTGTGTATTTGTATGTATTGTTTGTGAGATGGGGACGATAGAGTGTACGTTCATTGAGGACAGGGTCTGATGTGAATTTACAGTATGTAAAGTGTAGCTATAGAGATACCTGTAATATATAATAACAGAGGCAAGATGACTGTGCCAACGAACTTTAACTTACCCCGGGGAGCCAAATTACTATATATGATGACCCAGTGTGTAAATCTATTGTACACAAAATATATTATACACAAAATTATATGATGGTAATCCTTTGTGCAGTAACTTCATCTTTAGAGGTTTAATGGCAGGAAGGCTGCCCGGAGCACCACCTAGTGTACAGCAGGGTTTTCTGTTGGCGTGTACAGGAGAAGAATGTACTCAAGCAGTCATTATCTGAACTTATAGGTAGTTTTTTTCTAGAAAATTATTCAGTTACTGTAGCTATGGTTTGTGTGTTTTTTTTTTTTTTTTTCTTTGGTTTTTTTTTTTACCAAGAAAAAAAGTCTACTTTATAAAAGTTGTTTCTAAACCAAGGTATTTAAAATCATGACCTGAATATGAAAATGCAACGGAATTCCTAATTTAAAGAATATATATGTTAAACTATATTTCATGGATTTAGATGCATTCCACACTTTTTTTTGTTGTTTTTTTGTTTTGTTGGTTCAGTGTGTTTGATCTAAAACGGAGGACCTGGGTTAAAAATTAAACACCCATGTTTATTAACTTTAGCTCTTTTGAGGTCCAATAATCTGCTTAACAATGGGGTCATTTGCAAAGTCTGTTTTATTTATAACAATATTTCTGGCTAACAAACCCTCTAATTGGCTGAGGTGTAAGGTTGCAAGTTATGAATACGTTTAATTGTGTGTATGTATAATATACTGTATGTTATGCACTGCATTGTGAATGTACACTGAGCTCAGTAAATAAAGTGAAGCTTCATCAACCAACCATGTGCTAGCAACAACCCTTTTTTTTTTTTTCCATTTCCCTCACAAATGGCTTGGTATAGTGAAGACAGATGTATCTTATTTGCTAACATTCACTTTGCAGAGTGAGCATACATTTTGTTAAAATAGCCCCCTCTTAAAATCAACCTGGTGCAAATTCTTTGTATGCAACACTTTTTTTTTTCTGTTAGGATGTGTCCTTTTACCACTGAGATGTTCAGTAGTTCTTAATGCGGAACTTGTGGTCAGGAAGTAGAGTATTGCATTATCTAGAAAACAAACACCATTTTCTGCTACATTTATGCTGCTGTAGTTGAATTATGCAGTTTCCCCTGTAAAGCTAATAAATGATCAAGCTTTTGAAGTAAATAATAAAGACCTAAAACACAAACTCACAGCAACTTTAATGATGTAATCATTGGTTTTCTTTTGGCTTGCTTTTTTCTGAATACGTTATACTTAGATTTTAAAGCCTGTACTCTTTATTGCTTGTTTGTTAAAGCCTACACTATACAATTGTTTTTAGTGATGCTCAACGTGTTTGCATAGCTTGTGCTAATTGCATCGTTTTGGGCCAGATACCCATTGCAGTGAACACATGAGGCCTTAGTCTGGGGTGCCACATTTCTGATGTAGTTTAGTCTGTCATGGATGGTGAGATGTCGTTTGTGTATCCCCTCACTGCAACTATCTGTGCATATTGAGAACATGACATTCGCTTGGTGCATCCATGCTTCCCGAAATGGAAGCAAACATATCTTTGCATGTTGCGTTCGCATGTAAAGATGATTTGGATATTTTAATGTGTGTGTCTATGTATATTACTACGCTGTAATACCGTGCTTGTAACTGTTTAGTATTTGTGTCTGCTTTATTTATTTACTCATATCATTTTCCATTGTTTATCAGGACACTTGTGTGAAGTCGGAGCAGGAGCCTGTGTCCGAAGAGACGACTGATTTATGTCACCAAGATGCGGAGAAAAATTTTACTGATAAGCCTTTGGATTTGCACAGTGACTCTGATGGCACAGAAAATAAATCATCTACGCCGTGCAGCGAGGAGAGCTGCACGAGTGACAAGGTGGAAGAGCGTAGCGTTAATATTGGCAGTGAGGTGGAAACTGTGGGTGGGGACCGTGCAATGTTTTCCTTTGCTGGTACAAGTAAAGAACCCAAAGAGGAAGAGGAGGGAACAAAGTCTATTGTAGAGTCAGAAGATGCATCAGTTACACACCAGCACATTCAAAGATTTCCTACTGAGGTACGGACATCTGAATCCCTTCTGTCCAGTGGAAATCCAAATGAGGAAACTGGAATGACCTCAACTGGAATTGTTTTGGACCACGAGTGTCTGTGCGGGAGAGATAATTTGGGTGAGGAAATGATAACCACTACAGAGAGAGCGACTCCAGACGTTGCTTTAACAGAAGCTCCAGACAAAGCCACTGTATTGACTCTAGCTGCTGATGTGGACATGGGCCAGGCTTTGCCAGGGTACTGTACTAGCACAGCAAGTTCCAAGGACACAGTAGGTAATACAGAGAACAGTGAACAGGAAATGGGCGCAGTTACACTACTGATGGTTAATGAGAATCAGGCTATTGATAGTTTTAACGACAGTTCCTGTCAGGGGGAGATAAATCTTTGCCTACTAAATGCAACTGTGCAGTGTGACATTGAGGAGTCCTCCCTACAGCCACAGGAATGCACTGCAATAAAAGCTATGGACTGCACTAAGTCATGTGACATGAAAGGCTCTGAAACAAGTGTGTCAGCGTCACAAAGTGAGAGTTTGGCCCAGATTGTGGATGATACCAGTGTGACAGCTAAGGAAGGAAATGCACTAACAGATGTAGCGGATTGCCAACCTAAATGTAATGGTGCTGACGCTGGATCCATGCTTGAAAATGAAGTTGCTGTCACCACAGCAGCTACAGCACAAAGCATTGAAGATCTTTGTGTAGGTACAGAAGAAGACATGCCTGGCCCTTGTGCTAGTTCAGTGCAAACTATAGATGCACCAAGTACTGCAGGGACCAGTGAACAGGGGGCTGGAGAGGCTTTAGTGCCGTCTGTTAATGACAATCAGACTACTTTTAAATCTGTTAATGCAGACCAGGGAGAGCCAAGTCCCTTTCTAATAGCCGAAAATGGACAGTGTGACATTGTAGAATCTGGACAGTCACCGGATTGCTCAGCAGTAAGCACATTGGACTGTGTCGAGACATGCGAGTTTGGACAGACAGAAACAAAAGTTTCCTTTTCACAGAGTGAAAGTATGGACCTGTGCACCGATAGCATGAGAGCGATTGCTGAAGACGAAAATGCTGCCACTGACGCAGACACACCAGTCTGCTCTTTCCATGACTGTGTAGGTGAAGAAAAGGGTGCTGTTAAGTCTTCGGCACCTTCCCCACAAGACACGTTGGATACAGAAACGCCAAGTCTTGTTGATTGTGTGGAGGAGGAGGAGCCAGGGGAGGTTGCCCAGCAAGCTCCTGCAGAGTGCGATAGAGTTGAAGATAGCTCAGAGGTGTTAAAAGTCTCCAGAGCTTCACTTCATCCTATAGCCGAGGAGTCCTTACACAGTGGTGACTCAAGCTCAGATAATGCTCCTACAAGCAGTGAGAGTGAGGCCTCCTCTGTACTCAGCGATTCAGAGAAGCCTGTACATGCAGAGGAAGAAACTACAGGGCAAGGCATGAATCAGCTCTCCAGTATAGTGGATTGTCCCATAGAACACATTGCAGCTGCACTTGTGAATGCAGTAGTGGATTCTACAGCAAAGTTATGTATGAAGGAGATGGTTAATGCAGCTTCTGGAATGCCGGAAAACGATTACACACAATGTTCAAGTGACCAGCAATCCGACTCGCTGCAGGCCAATAAGGATTATGAGCAGGTTACAGGTGAAAGTGTCCATATGTTTAAAGAAGATGACTCTGGACTGGATCTATCTGTGAACATGGAAGAAACACAGTGTCCAAGCATATCTGATACAGAGATCGTTTTAGGTAATAATCGTCATTGGTCTTCCTTCCAGTTTCTGTGTTAAAATGATCATATAGTAGTTAGATGTTTTAACGAAAAATGTGAAAAGTGTCTGCAATGCCTTCCAGCAATGAATCCGATTCTCTGGTTTGGTTACTATTGTCACTGCAGAAACTTGTATTTTTATTTTAATGAGTCAGCCACATCAGTTGTTGCTGGATCTTTGCTCGTAGGTTATGCTAACTACTCCTAATTCTGTGGATATGAATAAGTACAGAGAGCTTTAGCTTGCTTTTGTTGCAGTCACTTCACAGCATATATGCTTCTGTTTACGCTATCTACCGCTTTTGTTAGATCACATTTTAGCTGCTTCAGGTACAAGACGGTGATCAGGTAAGCAGGAGCTGTTAACTCCTGCACCGCCACTGCTTACAGTTGTGGTATTTGCTGTTTCAGCCATTAGCCCAGCAAATGCTGAATATTCACATTACTGGAAAATCCACCTTAATAGCACATTTCCATAAGAACTAAGTTTCCCTTCTGCAAAAGCATTTACTAGGGTGACATTTCAGCTGTGTCTATAGGAGTGGCTGAAAACTGACACCAGGGATAGATAATTGCCGGCAGCTCCTATTTTTTCTCCAGCTTGGCTGGTCTGACCACTGTTTTGTAGTCTGATTATTGTACACCTGCTATCTCACACTTGAACATGTGTTACTTTGCTATAAATGAGTGAACTCATCTATTGTCAATGCTTTGTGTCTGCTGGCCATTAACCACATGTTACCTAAGTTGTATGAATAGGCTGAAAATACTTCTTTTTCAGAAAATCAGAAGATCTTTAAAATAAAGATATGGATAGAGATGATATTTTTAAACACAGAATTATTTTCATGTATAGTAATCCCATAGATGGAAACTGCCAACTGTTATTTCTTTTTTTATACACTGGCAAACTGAAAACTGTAGGTCAACCCTACTGTCCCAGATACCCCCAGCACTCTCCACATTAATGAGCTAGGGACCACCTGCAGTGTGCCCCTGATAGTGGAGACATCTGTACCTCGGAAACATGCTGCCCTGTGATCCTGGAGTCTGTTCCCTTGTTGGAGTCCTCTTTCAGGTGTAGCCGAGTCCTCTGCCTTCTCGGCTAAGGTTTTTACCATGGTGGAGTAGGACTTTATGACCTTAATCACCAGGTTATTTCCTGGTTTTGGTCGTATTTTTACTTGCCAAACCATGTCTGGTTGGTCCAAATCACTTAAGAACAACTTGTCCACTGCTGCTGTAGAACAGATGTCTGTGGCATTGAACTGTAATGCAGTGGCTCGTGAGAAGCCTCAAGGCATTTTTCTCACATTCACCTCTTGTCAGTGCATATGCACAGGGCCCTTTGGTTAAAATGTTGGACTGTGGAGCATGACCTTCGAAGGACAATGTCTCCACGGTTCAACCCTGGAATTAACATCAAGTATGTAACTGAGAGCTAGAGCACTTGCCTTCCTTGGTGAAAAAAAAAGCCTAAGTTGCTGACTTCTAAGTCATCTCTGTCCATCTATGCTAACTAGTTTCTATTTCACTGTTGACCTTTGCAGACGCTTGTGTCTGTTGTATTCCCAATGTCTGGGCGCAAGAAAGAGGTGATGTCCCTGGGTTTGTTTCCTTGCCCCTTCAAACCTCCCTGGGAGCTCCCACAGGGCTGAATGAGAAAAAACTAATAGTTTATGGTCAGCTTTTACATTGGCTATCTTGGTAGAGACCGGGCTTTTTTTTAGAGCCTCCAGCAAGAATAACAGTGAGCAGCACATTAGTAACATCACCAAATCTCTCTCCAAATATCATGAGACCAGCAGTCAGAGGCAGCAGTGCCTTGAGGGTTATGCACACAGACCTAAACACCGGAACTTGCTGAGGTTTCACATTCGGGAATCTAAATATCAATGTGTATAGGTAGCCTTACCACTTTAAACAGATATGCTATGAAGTTGTATCAATACATTAGGAATATAGCCACAGTTTTGTGTTATTTACATACATTTTTGGAAACGTACACTAATTTGCAATTGCCTCATTTGACTGACAGGTTGTATAATGTTAGGGGGACAAGTATCTTTACATAAAAGGGTATTTTTTTGTTTTCCTAACATTTCTCAGCATTTTGTTTTTCCCAGTGCACAATGTATATATTTATACACTATATTGCCAAAAGTATTGGGAGGCACCTCCAAATCATTGGATTTAGGTGTTTCGTGAAATTTCCTTGCTACTAAAAATTTCACGGTCAAATGTTAGTGGTATTATAACAAAGTGGAAGTAATTGGGAACAGCAGCAACTCAGCCACCATGTGGTAGGCCACGTAAAATGACAGAGCGGGGGTGGCACATGCTGAAGCGCACAGTGCGCAGAAGTCGCCAACTGTCTGCAGAGTCAATAGCTACAGACCTCCAAACTTTGTGTGGCCATCATATTGGCACAACAACAGTGCATAGAGAGCTTCACGGAATGGGTTTCCATGGCCGAGCAGCTGCATCCAAGCCTTACATCACCAAGTGCAATGCAAAGCGTCGGATGCAGTGGTGTAAAGCACGCCGCCACTGGACTCTAGAGAAGTGGAGACGTGTTCCCTGGAGTGACAAATTTACGCTTCTCGGTCTGGCAATCTGATGGACGTGTCTGGGTGTTTTTTAGGGGTTGGGCTTGGTCCCTTAGTTCCAGTGAAGGGAACTCTTAAGGCATCAGCATACCAAGACATTTTGGGGTGGAGGAACTTGACTGGCCTGCACAGAGTCCTGAGCTCAACCCGCTAGAACACCTTTGGGATGAATTAGAGCGGAGACTGCGAGCTAGGCCTTCTTGTCCAGACCTCACAAATGCGCTTCTGGAAGAATGGTCAAACATTCCCATAGAAACACTTCTAAACATTGTGGTCGCCTTCCCAGAAGAGTTGAAGATGTTATAGCTGCAAAGGGTAGGCCAACTCAATATTGAACCCTACGGACTAAGACTGGGATGCCATTAAAGTTCATGTGCGTGTAAAGGTCGGCGTCCCAATACTTTTGGCAATATAGTGTATATACACTCCCATCTTTGTCCAGAAGTCGTAACAATGGATTCATTATCAAGTTACCTAATTAGTGTTTTGAAACTATTTGCACCTCCTGGTACTTGGTGATTCTTTGCCAGCAATAAGCGGGCACACACAAGTCACAACAAATCTATCTGGTTATTGAGTAGGCGGCTGCAAGAAACCAATGCTTTTAAACAGGTCTTATTAGTCCCCACAGGCCAGGGTGGGGTGCTTTTTTTGGATGGAGTACAATGTTTTTAAGCAACCAACATCAAAGGTTTTCCTTTCTAGAAACACGTAAGAAAGATTTGACACTGCTATGTATCAAAGTTTAGTTTTACAGGTGTGATTTTGCTTTGGAATGATAGTTGGTCAATCAGTTTCCTTGTTGTGATTGTTGTCTGATTTTGAAAAATTGGAGCACAGTTCCTACAGCTGAAGTGTAATTTATGCAAGTGATACCTTACCTTGTTTCTCACACCAGACACCCCCCATGCCTGCTCAGCATGCATTTAAATATTTTCAGTAGAAAAATATAATTTTCAGAAAGTACTTCTTTTGAGACCCAGTGATGTCATTATTGGGTCTGTCTACTGGCCTTTGCTCCATTGGAAGATTGCGTTTGGGGAGAGGGACCGAAAAGCTCCTGTAAACGTCACAGCACCCTGCTTCCAGCGCTTTTAAATAGCTTTTCTAAAGCATCCATTAGTCAGTTTACATTTCTTCAGCTGACTCCGGGCTTTCTAATGGAAGTGATTTGAGTGGCTATAAAGCCACCAATCACTTTCAAGAGTCCGTAGCATGCTGTGAATCCACCCCCATGTATCCTGGGCTTTGTTGCCCCTCATGTGGGCCCAGCATCGGCATTAAATACCCTGTTCATGCCTAGGTGTTTTGTCGCTCCAAACTAAGCACCACAAAATACTTAAGACAAGGAATCCCATTTGCTTGTCTTGAGTGTGACAAAACATTGAAGTCAAGGGATCCCATTCCTTTTTATGGCCCCTGTTCACACCTGAATGTTTTGTCGCTAGCAGAAAAAACGCCTGTCGCTGAAAAAAGTACATGAACTACTTTTTGGCTGATTACTGCGTTTTTTGGTCCCATAGACTTCAATGGGAAACTTTGTGCAACAGAACGTGTGACCAAACGCTCAGGTGTGAGCTAGAGCTGCAGCTAACGATTATTTTCAAAATGAATTAGTTAGCCGATTATTAAGTTCCATTAATCGGATAAAAAATAAAATACATTTTAAAAAATGGCTCCAGTGATGGACTACTAGTTTGTATTGAGATTGCAGTCCATCACAGGAGCAAGCTTGGAGCGGTGGAAGTAAAAAAGAAGAAAAAAAGTGTGGTGTGCAATATAGTAAAATGAAAAGTGTAAAATTATACAGCAATGAATGCAGAATGGCACCGGCTATAGAGGGCTACAAAACCCAGCAATAGTACATTATACAGCAAAATGCAGAATACCACCAGCTATAGAGGAATACAACAAATCCCAGCAATACATTATACATACAGTGTATAATGTATTGCTGGGATTTGTATTCCTCTATAGCTGATGGTACAGTGCTCTGTATAATATACAGCACAATGTACCATCAGCTATAGAGGAATACAAATCCCAGCAATACATTATAAAGCACCATGTGTGGGAAAGTGCAGGCTTACCTGAGCAGTCTTCCAGCAACTTGTTTCTGAGATCGGGCCTGTCTATTGGCGGCTGTCGTCCGCCCACACCTGCTCCTCCTTACTTCTTCTCCCTGCTTCCCTGTGCCGATCGTGGATTTGGGCAGCGGGGAGCGTGAGCAGGGAGGAGGTGCGGCGTGTGGATGCGGGTGGGTGGGGAGGAGGAGGTGTGGCGTGCAGCGTGCGTGGAGCCATGAACAGGACCAACCAATCGGAAGTTGATTAATCGATGATTGAAAAAGTTGACAACTTTTTAAATAATTATGTCGATTTAGTTGTTGCAGCCCTAGTGTGAACAGGGACCTTTATAAATGAAGGGGTTCCCTTGTCTTGAGTGTTTTGTCGCAATTAGCTTTGGGTAACAAAATGCTTAGGTGGGAATGGGAGCGTTTATGTGCATTTATTCATGTGTGCAAAAAATGCAAAAACAGATCTTGCAGTGAAAAGTTAAGGTTATCCCAAAATAATTAGCACTAAGAGTTTAAAACATTTTTGTGCAATTGTAGATGGTCTTTTGTTTGTGTCTCACCAAATGTTCCTTTTTTTTATTGTTTGTCCAAGCAGAACATTTTGATGGGAAAGCAGAAGACGAAGTGGATTTTGTGAAACCCAGTGCATTCGTGGTAAGAGGCGCCTCCGTATCTCTTTTCATACTGTAGATTATATTTGGTTTTCACAAGCTTGCCAACCACTAAACACTTGAAATTCTGATGTTCTAAAACTGCACTGTTTTCCAGGGCTGTCTGATGTACTTGGGGATACTTTATAAGTTTGGGCATATAAAATGAGGGTGTTTTTGTATTTTCTAACCAATAATCATAGTAGGAATCTAGGTGCTATGAACAACACATTTTTTTTTATACACTACAAAATTACCTAATTAGGTCTGGTCTATACAGGTCTGTGTTCATGGTGGTCAGTTAGAATCTGGCTAACTCTTGTTGTCTTGAATGTACTTAACAAATATTCTCTGTATGAATGCATTTAAAAAAAAAAAAAAACATTGTCAACAATATTTTCAAGTAAAAGTCTATCGAAAATGTTTATTTTAGCTTTGGATAGCAAACAGAAGGATTAGAATGCTATTTATTGCTATCTATTTACCCTTTGAAGATATTAACTCACTTCACCTCCATTGTGACAGTAGCAACTGGTACAGGAAGTGAAGGGACGTCGTCCAAAGGAGTCACAATAAGCAAAAAAATTAAAAAAAACTTAGTGACACTAAACTCAGAAGTAAAATCTTAAAAATGATGGACTATAACTTCAATAGAAATAAGTAAAAGAAACGTGAGAATGTAGTCTATCACGGGAGTGAGCTTGGAGCAGTGGCTACTTTACAACACACAGGGACCATGGGGAACAAAAGTAGCCACCCTCCAGAAGGAAGGACAGTGTCAGTATAAATTCAGAGATGATTTGAAGATCTACAGCTGAGTGATACACAAATAAGATACATTTTGTTGATAGGTAAGATACTTGAATGCTTTTTTTAAAAGATTTAACTCCTGAGATTAGTCTCACATTAACAATTTTGAGCCCCGTGGGGCTGAACAAGAAAAAGGCTCTTGGTTTCCCGATCTAGTCTAAACAGCGTGGATGGATGAATCTTTTGTGTCGGCTATTGTTGTTGCTGTTCTGACAGCTGGCACCTGCAACTGTCAGAATGCCCAAACAGTGATTGTAGCTAATTATTTAGCATCCTTTGCCTTTGACAAAAGTCAATTTAAAAAGTTGTGTGGTTCGGACATGGCCATCCATGGATTGGATTCAGCAGAAATTGAGCAAGATTCTATCTGTGTATGGCCAGCTTATCTCTTCTCCACTGTAATAAAAAAGAGTTATGGTTTTCAAGAGCACAAGCCACAATTAAGTAGGATATAGAATGAACGAATTTCAAAGAAACAAAATTGATTTTGGAATGCTTGTATGACTTTCTAATAGTTGATGGGGTCAAATTGATGATCAATTTTGACCGCATTGCCGAAAAATTCTAAGTAGCATGTTGGAAAATGTTTCTCGAGCAAACAAAATTCTAACAGTGAATCTGATTTTCGTTCGGGAAACTCATTTATTCCACAATTGAATGTTAAATCACAACGAAAATCCAAAGGAAAATTCAAACGACATCCGTCGAGTGTCTGATGGCATTTTGAACATTCTGACCAGATTTTGTACAAACCTTCATTCTAAAATCTACCTGTGTATATCCTACTTGAGTCCCCATTCACACGGAGTGTTTTGTAGCACCTTTTCTGCTCAAACATGAAGCTCAATGTAGAGCTTCCAATGTATTTCAATGGAGAGGGTCACATCTTGAAGCTCAATGTTGCCTGTAGCTTGTAGCTGAAGCTTGTAGCTCGAACATGAGCTACGTTTTGGCAGATTATGCACTCCTTAGACTTCAGTGGTGTCGCTGTAAGATGCTACACTACCTCAGTCAATAAAGAGATTGACTTGGCATTGCATTGGAGTGCGAGTGACTTTCTATCTGAATTTGCATATATTTTGCAGAGGCATCTGCTGTCACTGCCGCACCCACCTTTTTGGGCTTTTTTACGGTCAGGCGTGCGATGGGATACCTTTTGTTCTAAGTTTTGTGCAACATTGAAGCGCGCTGTCGCGCTACACAAGTGTCACTTTTTCCCAGAAATTACATTCTTCACAGAAGCAGGAAAAGGAATTCTGTCACATCAAGGACTGCTTTTGATTGGATACTGCCCAATGTAACTGCTACAAAGTCTCTGTGGTAAAATGGCAAAAGAAGCGATGCGTAGCGTGTCAAAATGTGCACTGTAGCTCAAAGAAGCTCAATGTCGCTCTGCTCAAATATGCGCAGAAAAAGCACTTGTTTTCTTGTAGCTCAGTGTGAATGAGGTGTAACGGACGTTTATAACCCTTCCCTTCTCCATTCAAAATGAGACATTCTACTGCTATAAAATCCACTTAATAGTTCGAGTCCTGCGTGGCAGAATTATTTCTGTCAGGGCACTGTAGAGCAGCACAGAGCCTGATGGGTGCTCCTGCTCGAGGTAATTTTGGTGACTAACACGAGGGTGTTCACTTGTGTTGAGTGTTCTCTGGCAACGGCCAAAACATTTATCTCATAAGGAAAACACAAGCCACAGCTTTGCAGAAAGTGTACTTAAGTTTTCAAAGCCACCATTTTCAGATTTTCGTTCCTCCAAGTACATCCTGTGGTGCAGGGGATCAAGTAAAACTTCTCGCTTTCCAAATTCTGAGGATGCTTATTCTCCAGAAATATTTGCTTTCTTCTGTGTGTTTTATCCCCCCCCCCCCCCCCCCCCTAATTTCTTCTGGGCTTGACCAGTGGAAAAGTGTGCTGTAGGAGTTCAAGAAAAGTTTCCTGTTGCTAAGATCTGCAGAAAAACAAAGTGGCTTTGGCCTCTAAACAGTGCTAAATGTAGACAATGGGGTGTTTGGAGAAAAGTTGCCTTTTCGCAGTATAAAACAATTGCATTTGCCACTTGTTTACATAATATTGCTGCTAGAATTTACTCCTGAGCTTTCCAAAAACAGTGCTTTCACATTCATCAGACTTCATTATTGTATTTTTCTGTAACAAAGCATATTAATAAATATTATTAAAATGTGTTAACACTTCCCACAGGGAAAATGAGCTAGAGAAGTTTCATAAAAAATGTCAATATCCTATTCCTGTTGATATAAATAGAATCTATTTCTTGCACATTCAGGAGAAAGTTAGTCACTTTATAGAACAACTCCAGGTAATAATTTCCTTAACCATTGCAGTGAGACTAACCAGGCAACGCAAGGGTTAAGTGCCCGTTTTTGTCTATGTTCAAAAAAGTTATACTCACACGAAATGTTTGTGCTGGCCGGCTGTGAAAACGCTCCCTCCAGCCAGTCTTCTCCTCCACTGCAGTGAGGTAGGTTCACTGTTGTAGTTCCTCTGTGTTCTCGTGTCCTACACACTGTATAGAACGTGATGACTCGGGGACCATAGACCGCTGCAGCCAAGGGGGAGAGAGAGGCTCCAGGGACTGGTCTAACAACAAGCCGGCTTGGAGGTTTGGGTGACAGCAACTTTTTTTATTTTTGAACGTGAGAAAAATGAGCACTTAACCCTTGCAGTGCTGGGGGTTGCCCCACTGCAATTGTTAAGGAAATTTCTGCATTAAAGCTCATCATCCAACTACTTATATTCATTGTACCTGTGTCCCCTGCTGCTACATTGCTTGGCAGTAATAACCCTGTGTAAGCTCTGTGTCAGATAGTGTGGAGAGCTTACACAAGGTTGATGCTGTCTTCCATCATGTGACCATGTTTAGGCTTGGCAATTGGCAGATCAGGCCCAAATACCGCATTATAGGATAAAGTCACATGCTCCCCCATGCCAGGAAGCACCACATTATTTAGCAGCAGTTCCACTGGTACAACAGAGTAGCATGGGAATGCAGAGAAGGGAAGTACAAGTTGGTCAGGCGGTGGAGTTTAAAGAGATTCTGGGCAGAATTTATTAAAACTGTAGCAGACAGAATCTGGAGCAGTTGCCCATGGCAACCAATCCGCTTCTCTCTTCGGTTTGTTCAGTTAAGATTTGAAAAAGAGAGAGAAGCTGATTGGTTACCGTGCACAGCTGCTCCAGATTGTCTGCTTCAGTTTTGATTCCCCCCAGTGTATATACATTGTACTTCTCTCTACCTGTAGACATTGGGTTCACATCTGACAGCTATTGCCTCTGGCAATCATGGGATATAACATGAACCCAGGGCAGTTATCTATGGGCTTAGTCTGATCTCTTATGGTTTTGTTGGTAGAGATCAGATAGTATGAGGCAATTTCATGAGTTATGACTAAAGTGAGTTGGCAACAGAGTGTCCCTGGAAATTTATAACATTTTGACCGCTGTGCATGAAGCATCTGTAATTGTTATCGGTGAGTACTATGGGTGTCTTTAATCATACATTTTTCACCAGTTTGTGAAAGCAAATACAGCTTTTCACAGCCAGTGGAGAAGGCCATTATCCTTAGTACACAATGCACCTGTGTGTTCTTACTTAACTGCATCCTAACATCTGTCACAGCCAGCTTCATTTGCAATTAGTCATGCCTGTTATGTCAACTCAGACATTCCTGCGATTTTATAGCACGCTAATCCAGGTCACATGACACAGAAATAATGTAGGTACATTCCGAAAAACAGACCTTTATTGTCACTCTTGAGACCTGTGCTCAGATGAATACATGAAAGCCTCTTGCTATGTGAGTATTTTTCTGTCTTATAAGCTCTTTGTGACCTTTTCAAAATCTGGTCTGATTTCATTATCTGAGACGAGATCTTGGTTATTATGCCATGCCTAATAGGCATGTTATATGTAATGTGTGTGTGTGTGTGTGTGTGTGTGTGTGTGTGTGTGTGTGTGTACACACACTGAGTGGCCAGATTATTATGACCACCCCATCAGTACTTCGTTGGGCCGCCTCGTGACTCCACGAGATGTTGAAAGGTGATGCGAGGAATCTGACACTGCACTGTTGCCCTTATGTTGTCGTGTAATAGTCTTGCCACTCTCTGTTCTGCCCTAACATTGACTAGTCGCTGACTGCCACAATTCGCACGTTCAGACACAGCGGTGGGACATTTTTGCATCGGCATGAACAGGGTCAGTCTAGCAAACTAATGGCCGATTTCCCCATGGCAGTGCTCCACTTCCGGTGCCTTGTTTGATAGTAGCTTGCCTAATAGCCCTTAAAATAGCCAGACTTTAACGGCAAGATTTCAATGGAATTTGCCTAGAAGTTCTATATGCCCATCACTAGATGTAACCTTAATATTGTACTTGACCTTGGACATCACACGTCTCCGTATACCTTTTTGTCATCAGCTGATCTCCAGTCACAAAAGTTGTAAAGATATGCGGCCTTGCTAGGGTACAAAGAACCATTAGGGAGCATCTCTACACCAGACAGATGAACTATCTAAATGTATATTTATTATATGTACCATTTAATAATGTTTCCTTCTAATATACTTGCTGCTGGTGTTTGTAAAGAGTCTGTAAAGTAAGCAGTGTAAAGTAATAAACTATCTTACACAATCTTGAACAGACTATAATTAAATCGTAGACACCCAAACAGGCAGTCTGTATTTTTTCACACTAAAAAACATTCTACTGCCCAGGCAAACCAATGTGATAAATTTAGAATGATGTCTAAAAGGCAGCACCCTCACAACTCCAGTTACTCATATTGATAGTATACAAGTAGCTTAGGGTGTAATAGCAAATAATAAAAATAATTGGCAGCAACAACGAAGAATGCTACTCCACATTGTCTTATGTCCTCTCCAATGGGAACCACACTGTGGTCACAGGGACAGGAAGGGAACGTGTAGAATGGGGATACCCCCTACAACTTGAGCCCTTTTCACATGGGCTGATTATGAGGGGATCAATACGCGGATCCCTTCCTGATCGGAGCTGTACAGTTCGGAGGTCACAATGGTGTCAGTGCCATTTCCCCCCCCC
>NW_017307330.1:471518-480215 GCF_000935625.1 Nanorana parkeri
TTGCGATGACTGGACCCCATATCGCTCTATGTGGAATTGGATGTAAATGGACATGTCAATTTACATCAGAAAACTCTGATCCGGCATGATCAGGTCCATCGAAATGGAACACTGTTCTGGGTTTTTTTTTCCGGACCTGGCCAGATTTGGGGGATAAACGGATACCCGTCTGTTTAGACTCGGCTGCCCATTGACTTGCGGTGGACATCCGATCAGGTCTGCCTGAAAAACTGACAGGCGGACCTGATCTGACCTTCCATGCTAAAGGGGCCTTAAAAGTGGAGAAACTTTAGAATCTCAAATTTTTGTCTTTCCATAATCCCCACCAGGGGGATTGTCCTTTTACTTTGGGTAACTGGGGCACAGAAAACAATAAAATCCTACCCAACATTCATCATTCCATATGAGCTTGACAAAGAGGTAAACTCTCGAAACGCGTTGCTCCCCCCCTCATTAACTTCTCAACCACATCAGGAACTTGGTTGCCACTGACTGACACCGGAACAACGTTCATTCACTGCCGCTGGTTCAGCGACCCACATGCCGCACTACTCCTCACACTGACCGGCACAAGACTCGAGTTTTCACCGAGGGGTGCTTCCTGCAGCTGCCATCCCATCTGTAGAAGCCGCCGAGTCCCATTCAACCCTACCCCCGCAGACATAGCAGGGACACGGATAGACCTCCAGCAATCTTTCTTCCTCCGGTTTCAGCTACCCGCTCGTTTGGACGGGCTCTCCCTTGCTGGTCATTTACCTACTGAAGGCTCTTCCATCGAGCACCTCGATCCCCATCAGAGGTCTCCTTTCCTCCAGTCCCCCAACGCCAATGTAAGTGTCATTAACATCATTCTTATTATGATTACACACACACACCTAGGTTATTGCGCCCTTTCATGTTTTTTAGTTGTACCCAACATTCAAACAGGTTTCCACTGCATCCAAAATGAACAAATAAGGATTTGCTGAAGTCTTTCTTTCTTTAGAGAGTTGCACATGCTCAGACATGGAACTTCAGATTTGGTAGTGTTTTGTCTCACAGAAGAGGAAGCCAAGTCGTATCTTTGTGAGTTGAGGACTATTATAATAAAACACGTGTTTAGAAATAAACCTGTGAATTTTATCGCATTGGTAGCGGTTCCAAGATTGATGTTATGGCAAGTGTGACTACAAAAAAAATAAAAAATCCGTCCTCAATCATCAAATGTCTAAACTTGACATCATGACATCATTTTATCTACTTCTTCTTTCATTCTTCCCCCATAAAAAAAAATCCCAGATGATGTAGACAGAGAAAAGATAACTGTCTAAACTATTCTGTGAATGCATCTGGTCAGGCTTCCTGTTTCTGTACATGGGACATTATATTTAGACTGTGATGTCAGCGGTTCATTTGGCGTTGTGCACTCTTGCTAAGAAAAGCTTATCAAATAAAACTCAGCTCCGTTCATGTTTAACTGTTACTGGTGATTGGCAAAATGTAGAGCCCCGTACCAAAGATGCCCCATCTCATGGTCTCTGAGACTTCAAGGTGTAAGCTTTGCCTCCACTGTTTGGTTTCACATATAAAGTTAAAATATCCCATCCTCGTATGTTCATTGCTGATGACCATAGTTTGTGGTTGCAAGTAAAGATGTAGTTTGTATAAGGGATTAGACGAGCTGTTCAGTATGTAAACTCTCTTCCCAGTGTTTGCTTTAATGGCAGAGCCTTTGTTCTTACTCTCGCATGCAGTAGTTCTTTGTGTCAACATAAATCAGCCAAAAATCTGTCTGCCCATCACTTTCATTAACTTCCTGGATTCCCAGTGTCCTTTGCATCTCTTTTCCTGCTGCTTGATGTGATACAAACTTGATTACTTAAACGTGTATTAAACTCAAACTTTTTTTGCACTAATAAATGCAGATCATACAAATATATATTGACCAGCAAATATTTAGTTTTTTCTAATTATTGCACAGACACTTGCAGTCATTATGTTTCCCAAACAGCTGGCTCCAACTCTCTCAGCTCAGCTTCCCTGAATTTCCTGTTGAGTACAAGATCACAAGGGACAGCACATTCTCCAGCAGCTATGCATCTACTAGAATGGAGAAGGGAGGAGTGGGGAAGAGAGGATTGGCTTGCCTTGCTGTGTGTGTGTGCGCTTGTGGAGACGCGCACAGCTTTCTAACACACACAAGGTTGGCTCCATAGGACCCTGCAAGGTGAAGGAGCAAACCTAAAACAGTGAGATCAGGACCAATGCCCAGGGGACCAACTAATTCCGTAGGAAAGTAAATCATTTAAACATCAATGAGCAGCATTCATTGTAAGAGATTGTAACAGTCGTATGGTCTTTGCTATGTAGACTCCCTTCTATAAGACCCTAGAAAGCTCCTTCTTCAACTCTGAGTGCCTGAAGCATGTTATGATGAACACAGTAGAGTACATTGTACATAACTTTCCACTCTGTCTAATTCTGGTGCAGTTTGTGTTATTCAGAAGAATATCGCTGACCTGGAAATGATCGCTGTCTGCCTTTTTCCAAAAACGTCTTAAAGTAAGACATGATGGTTGGAAGATCCTAAACTTTTCGCTTACATAATATATTTCCATAATATCTTCCCCCCCGCCCCCCGGCATTTAGACAGCCAGGTCGTTTTTGGCTGAATTGGTTGCCAGTCATCTCTGTAGGTAGTCTTATGTGCAGATTATATAATAATTTTTCTTTTTCATACGTTAGATTGTACTTTTCTTCATAGCAAAAAAAACCCCGAACTTGTACATGGAAAGAATTAAGGCCGGTCCCCTGGTGAACAATCCTCATCTCATGAATATATCACCTTATCCAATTTTTATTTCTTCCTATCCACAAGCAAGTTCATTATACAGTGCCAATAAATCCTTGGCTTTTTTTTTAATGGAAGAATAATGGCGCAATCTAAAACAAACCCCTTATTCTCTTCTTGTAGATTTTGTTGTTTTGTTAATGCAAACATCAGCATATTTAATCCATGCTAAGCTGACATGACATGTCGCTAGAACGGTATTAAAATTGACTTATATACAGCAAAGAGTTCATCACTTTTCAGTGCAAATTCTTAAGTGCAGAGGCAATTAGATTGCACTTGAATGAAGTCAGACCAGTATGAGATGAATTCTGATTGGTTGCAGCCGAGTGTCTCATCTTTTTGTTATGGTATTAAGACCTTTAAAATCTTGCAACTGAAGCCAATATTTTTTTATTTTCGTTTTGGATAGAATGGAGCATTAGAACTCCTGTCAGTAGGGATGCACCAATATTGGGTACTTGTACTCATAAAAATGCCCCGATACTAAACACTGATACCCAAGCTTTAAATTTGTAAACTGTAGTGGCTGCCTGAGGTCCTGTGCTTGCTAGGCACCTCAGCAGCCTTCCTGTGAACCCCGTGGTACCTGTTTACAGCGCTGGCTGCACAGCTCCTCCTCCCTGGGCCTAAGAGACCATCTGGACCCCTGGTGAGACCCTGAACAGCCCACCTGAGACCCTCCACAGCCTTCTTGAGACCCTCAGCTGCAGACATCATGCCGGCACCCCAGTGCAACAACCAGGATGTAGCTTCATATTATTTGCTGTATGATGTATTGCTGGGATTTGTAGTCCTCTACAGCTGATGGTATTCTGCATTGGTGTTTAATGTGTTGCTGGGATTTATAGCCCTCTGTAGCTGATGGTAGTATTCTTCTTTGCTGTATAATGTATTGCTGGGATTTGCAGTCCTCTATAGCTGATGATATTGACTAGGGACCTTAGACTGCTGGTAACCCAGTGTACACAGCACAGAGGGAACTGTACCTCCAGCATATAATGGCATTGACGCTGTGTGCCCCTTTACCTGATATTCTGATGGTAGATTTTAAAGTGACCCTTTCCAGTCTCCTAGAGTTCTCATTTATAAATACCATTGTATCGGGCTGGTGCAGATCTCCTAGAATTTTAGCTTTGTTATATCCAGTGGCAGAGATAATGGCTCTTTTCACTACATGTGAAGATTGATTTCTTTTCAAACATTCAGTGTGCTTTCTTTCAATGCTAATTAACGTGGTAAAACTGCGCTGGAATAACCTTCACACTGCTAAGACAAGCTGCAACAATATGTGTGGTGTTGACCCCTGTGTGATTGTGAATGCTAATATGCTGCGCTTAATCTATGTGAAACTCAAAATATTGTCTCAAATATCAACTCAAATGTAACCCATGGTGAATCCGTTGCCGCATAATACGACCAAACGATATACAATGTGCAAAAGCCCATACATTTATCTGCTGCAAAATAAGGTGGAACAATTAACCATATGTGATGACAGTATCTCACACGGTAGGATGCAAAAAAAATTATTTGTTCCAATTCAGAATTCTTGTATCACAGTGACTCCAGATACAAATTATAATTCTCAGCAGATGAAGTCCCAAACCAAAAAAAAAACAAACAAAAAATGCTTTTATATATATCCACTTTTCTTCTATATTATGTTCAGTGCTCCAAGTGCTGATATTTTGGGATCCTATTTGATACTGTACTTTATCACATGTTTATTACACATATTTTCTGGAGTCACTGTGATACGAGAATTCTGGATTGGAACAAATCATTTTGCTCATTGTATATTGTTTGGTCATATTATCCTGCAACGGACTCACCATGTGTTACATTTGAGTTGATTTTTGAGACCATATTTTCTTTCATTGCTGATCTTGGCCTATTTTGATCATGAGTGCACCCAGCCCCATCCAAACCAAATGCTAGTGTGATTGGGAGCCCTACTTCCCCTTTAGCAATATTAGCAATAATATTTTGTATATCCCCTTGGATAGGAATCTCCATGACTAACTTTTTTGTTTAACTTTTGTCTGGTCTACAGTTCTGTGTCGGGTGAACAACTGTTATGATATATACTGTTTCTGTATGGGCATGAGAAGGATGTACAGTATGACATTAATGGCCTTGAGTTGGTACTACTGTTAATGAGGATCAGATACAAATGTACAAGGATACCTTCTATTATGTAAACCTATAGACTGCTTAGCTTTCTATCAAGCACAACTCCTTTTATAGTGTGGCCAAGGATATTATTTGGCCGTTTGTTTATGCTCATGGTCCATTGATATTGGTTCCTCAGATGGGGGGTAATGTTGATCATTATGATCAGGAGTGCATCCAACCCCATCCACACCATATCCAAGTGTGATTGATAGCCCTACTTCTGATTTGTGACACGCAGAGGGCAATATGGCCACTCCCAAAAGAGCTTTGCGCCGTTGCATGTGGCATGAACTTAAAAGCTACAGTAGGGTTCTTGTGAGGTAATAATAAGAATACAAATATACAGTATATAGTGCGCTGCAGCTTAATCCAATGGGTGCTTTCATTTTGGATGACATGTTTACTTTATAATGTTATCTGGTTTTTCAAACATTATAGTAAGCATGGCAAAAGTAAATACAATATTAATTTGTTCCAATGGAATAAGATTCAATATTAATTTCAGTAGACGAGTACAGGGCACTATGTTTCAATCTCTCAGTCAGGTCAGTACGTACAGAAGATCATGTCTGCTCTGTAAGCAGTCATAATTAGTCTGGCCTCTGACTCCTGTGTGCAAAGCTTTCTGAGTCATTTGCTGTGACTCTCAATCCAAATGTCACATTACCATATTATGTATACAGTGTAGGACTCGCAGAATTGTGTTGCCGTCCATGTTTGTGGATTACAGGGGTACTTTACAGAATGTTTCATTTGGAATTGTGTATATGGGTTTGAGTTTCTTCAGTACATTCTTATAACCGTATACATCACTGCAGTAACATTGCAACAACAATAATCTAAAAAAAAAAAAACAAGAATTAGAAAAAGGGAAAAATTCTAGCTTTCAAAACTACTTACCTTCACTAGATGGATGGCAGGACACTAATTAGGCCTATCGCAGTGCGACATATCTGTTTTCCCTGAAATAACAGTTTTTACTATAAGCACGAGTTACAGAATATAAGATGTGATCTGTTCTACTGTACAATACATGTGTTTCTACAAACAGAAAAATAATACTTTTACAGTACATAGTTCCCATACTTAGACACCCATCATAGATGACCTATGAATTTTAGTAGGTTGGCATCTACAGTTAATAGCTATTACAAGCTGCTGTGTAGCTTATCCCATAGACAGCCACTCTTCCATTAGAAAGTCATTGGTCTAGAGTGCTTAGTTGCAAGCTGCAAGAAATGGTCGGACCGTACGGCCGCGTACACCACCCTACGCTCACACCGAACTGCCCGTCCGTGTGGGTGTCCGTACTCGTACGCTGACAGGATGGATCCTGTCTGCCTCCGAGCAAAAACACCCACAGCCGTACGGACCTGCACTTGTGGTGAGCGTAGGGCGGCATACTCCCATAGAGAGGACAGGCTGCTGCGTACAAATCACACGCTAGCACCTGTCCTTCCCGGGAGCGGGCCGTGCACGCAGTACAGATCTGTGTGAATGAGGGCTAAACGTAGACCTAAACTCAAAAAGTGACGGTTTGCCATGTTATAATGTTACTGGTGCTTAAGCAGTTCCCTAAAAGATTTAAGCTGGCCATATAGTGTTCTAGTTTTTGTGTTTTGTTTTTTTTATTCAACCCACGGGCTGAACAAACACATGGAACCAATTCCTCCATCAACGCGTATGAGCGTTGATGGCGGAATCTCCCACTGTTTCTTTTCTATTCTGGCAGCGGCCACTGTCAGAATACCTGCACGGCTCTGTTGGGTTGAAATTTTTCCTACCAGCTGTTTCGACCAGCTGATCAAGGGATGCGGGCCAAAATGTGCACAGTCAGTGCGCTACTTCAGGAGCTGGCCCGAAGGGTGCCGACAGCAGCACTCGCTGTGCGAATTTCGACAAATTTGCATAGTGTATGGCCAGCTTTACTCTGTCTTCAATTCCTCCTGAACAATAGCAGTGCACTTTCTGCCACGTGAGTGTGTCTAGGCATTTCTCCTTTTAGCTGTATGTCCGCAGTGTGAGATATAAGGCACTGCTGCTTCTGAATTCTAGTGTCAGGAGAATTGGAGTAAGATTTGGTGATGCTCACAGAGGCACTGTGCAGAACAAAGCAGATATAGCAAGCGCCACACCAAGTGAAATAGTCCAGATACGACTTTATTCTATTAGGGTCAGGGGATATTATCTAGTAGGGAAGCCACCATGTTTCAGGAGTCCAAAACACCCCCTTCATCATGGCTTAAGAAGAGGAATCATGTATGTGGACTACAATCCCTTGAACATTGTATGGAGTTATGATGGGAGTACTTCAGGCTGGTCAGCAACCAGACATGGTAAACCAGTAATGGGAGTACAATCTGCTGCGGGGAGATGACAGGCAATATTGGTGACTTTGCTCTCTGTTTCCAGGGTTCACTTCCTCTTTAGTGCTAAATTCAAACGTACCCACTATTCCAATATAAAGATCTGTTTTATAAATCTGTAATAGGTGGCTTGATACTTCTATGCCCTTTTTAGGAGCACTGACCATTGTATATATACATGTTTGTAGGTTCAGCATATTATTTTCAGTACGAAAAAAGAAAGTTAGATATTTAAAGAACAACTCCGGGCAAAACTTTTATTAACCCTTGAAGTAGCGCAAACCCCCGCACTGCAAAGGTTAACTGCTTGTTTTTGTCTAGATACTAAATGAAAAGTTATACTCAAATGAACATCTGAGCCAGCTCCCTGCTCCCCTGGTCTGTGAAGCCTCTCTCCCCATACGCTGCAGCATTGGAATGTTCCCTGGTGTTCTCATGTCTTTACATAGTGTATAGAACGTGATGATTTAAGGGAACTTAGACCGCTGCAATGTAGAGGGAGGAGGCTGAAAGAATCGGTCTAAGAACAAGCCAGCTCTGCAGGTCAGGTGGGTATAACACAAACGAGCAGGTAACCCTTACAGTGTGGAGTTAGCCCAACTGCAAGGGTTAAAAAAAAGGTTTGGTGGCCTATGGGGAATCCGATGTATATGGTCATGTGTCCGTTTACATCAGATAACGCCCAAACTGCTACTCAGGTCCACCAAAACGGAACTTTGTTCTGATTGGATTTCCAGACCTGGGTGGAGTCAGGGGTAATCGGGTGTAATGGACACGCATCCATTTAGATCCAGCAACAAATAGAAGAACACTGGGCTTCTGATCAGATCTGCCTGAAAGTGACAGGCAGACCTGGTCAGAATGCCATTGTGAAAGGGCTCTAAGCTTGCATCTTTAGTAAGTTAGCCAAAGATGGGTGTCACCTAAATTCCAGACTTTCTGCATTTATCGATGGCTAGCACGGCACAAAGCTCTACTACTGCTGCAGGAAAGTCAAAAATCATGCTTGCTTTATAATTCTTAGGCTCCATTCACACATGAACGGTTTTCCGTGCGTATTTGTACGCGCTAAACATAAAAAAACAATGGGGGGAATTTATCAAAACTGGAGCAGACAAAATCTGGAGCAGCTGTGCATGGCAACCAATCAGCTTCCATCTTCAGTTTGTTCAGTTAAGATTTGAAAATAAAAGAAGCTGATTGGTTGCCGTGCACAGCTGCTCCAGCTTTTGTCTGCTCAAGTCTTGATAAATTTCCCCTCAATGTGCATTGTTCACACTAGAGCGTCGTCTGCACGGTACAAAGATGTGTGGCCGCCCCCGC
>NW_017307330.1:480776-525407 GCF_000935625.1 Nanorana parkeri
CCCCAAAAAAAATTCTGCGCGATTTTACGGGTAGATTCTATGATGTATTCTGAATATACAGAATCTGTACGTATGTTAAGATTTGCACGTTTTCCGTGCGGCAAACGCCATATGTGAATGGAGCCTAAACCTCAGGTTTGGCTGGGGAATCCTCTTTGGAAAAGTGTTTTTTTTTTTACCTTACCTCTTTTAGGTGTGTGTGTGTGTGTGTGTGTGCGCGCGCACACATTACCCTCCCCTCCTCTTTCCATTCCAAGGTCTTCGCTTAGATGGAAGAACAGTGGCTAAAAGCGCTCCGGAAAGCTTTCTCTCCCATGAGAGGGGATACAGGGAGTGTGGATGCTGCAGGGAGGGGGAGGAAAGGGTGGAACAGTCAGAATACAGGAAACCATGTGGCAGGGTCGCTTCATGGGCCCCAGCTGATGTGAATGAGAGCATTGACAGAAGCAAATTAGTCAGGCTTGTAGAGTCCTGTCACGAAAATGACAGTGAAAAATACACGGGTCCTCTGTCTCTTTTTGTAAAAATGATCTTCTGCTAGTTTGACGCTCTTCTCCTTTCGAGTTCCGTGAAATCTGTAAATTTCCTCTTTTATGCGTGTGAATCATTTTTCTCTATATAGGGAAGCTGGATGTTAACTTCTCACTCTCAGACTTTTGTGTGATTTTTTTTTTTTTCTTTTATTTGTGAGAGATGTGCATTTCTTTTTACACGTTTTCATAGTACAGAAGAGACACTGTAAGGGGTAACAAACCTTCTGGAGCTTACAATTGGTTTCAATGTTTTTTTTTTTCCTTCTTGGGGCCCTCAAGTGATTGCATTTAACGTCTGTGTTGTGGAAATATGACTCAAGTCTTAATGAACGCCAGGGCAGTGTGGAAAAGGCAAAATGATGACGTCCAAAAAGGAGTGGCTTTTCTTCTCTTCTTGCGAGTTGTGATTGGAAATAATGCACATTTGAAATAAGGGGGCTCTCTTTCAGACGGGATATGGTGAAGACTTCTGTAGCAGTGTCTCAGATTTCACTTCTCAAACAGGTCTCACTCTGGATGTGAAAAAGGATCCACTGAATTTGCCTCTTCTTTTTTTGTGTGCCTACGGATGAGATGTTGAAGTCACTTCTGGACAATAACTTGTGTTGTCTTCTTTTGCCGGGCTTTAGTACACTTCCAGAGTTTGTTTGTACATTGGTACCAGCGAGGGGTTTGTCCGCAGTGCTGCCGTAGTTTATTTGCCTTGCTTCTTTTGCATGCCCTCAGTGTGTATTGCTTGTTATCTCAGTGGGGAAAATGCTCGCTTTAGTCCAGTCGTGGAAATGTTTTTCCTGTCAGGGAAACAAGTGATGTTGTGGCTTCTAACTTTCGAGCTGGATCAACAGTCTATTCTCACATGTGTAGTCTCCAGTTAGCAGTGCTCTGACTGGGACTGTCTGGACTTTCTCTGGACACTTTCTTTGAGAGTCAGAAGAATGTACGAGAGGCACAAAAGACGATACAGCCTGTGCGACATCTCCAAAGTCGACAGAACTGTTGATGTGGTGCTGATTAAGGTAACTTAAAGATATTTTGTTTTCTTCAAAGTATTTGGGTGCTAATGTTTTTAGAATAAAAATGTAAAGACGCTTGATGTCTGATAGAAGATCATTCTGTATTTCCTATAGCAACCGTGCTGTCCCTTTCATGCTGCTAGTCCAGGTTAGAAAATCAAACACTCAATGGTTGCTGTGATCAACCCAGACAGTTCATCTTGTAGACTCTGTTTAAGTGTTCCTCAAGCATCACATTCTATTTTCCAGTGTGTTACAGTCACAGGTGACCGAACGACCGTGAAGTTTTAAGTCATGCACATGCAATCAATTACTTAAAGCTGTATTTTGTTTGGGAGCTTTGGGTTACTACACGCACCTTGTTGTTTATGTTAGGTTAATAGTCAGGTTGTATGGCTATGATTAGTCATGTGGCTGGCCTGTTATTCATTAGCAACCTACAACTCAGCTTCGTTATCAGGAAAGGTGACAGACCTTGTTTCTTTTTTTCTTTGCCGTGCAGATTAATGTTTACTTTTGGACGTGGGAGAGAGATCCAGCTACCTGCTATATGTGTATATACTGTTTTGTATCTGTAACTTTTATTTGCAAAATAAAACCTTCAGATTTGACTTCATAAGTTGCTGATTTTACCGGATGTGCAGCAGTTTTATAGAAATCTCCCAGTATGAAGCTGTCTTATTAATGCTGTGATTCATCCCTCTGCTAAATTTAGCGAGTCCTGAGACAATCAATTGCAGTCTGGGAATGTTCCAGTCGTAACGGTTTTGGGAACCTGGCAGTGTTTCTGGCATGAAACATATAGGGCTTTGCTGTAGTGCCAACAGCCTGTCATATAAACCATATGCTTGAGGTATAGGAAATTCACTGTCATTTCTGTGGCATTCAGTTGTAAGTGGCTATTCGGTTCATTAATCTGAGGATGTTTATTTTTATTTTGCCTGAGCTTTGTATTATATTGTGTGCTATGTGGTCTTCCAGACATTGCATGCTACAATGCCGGCAGGGAAACATAAACGTATTATTTTGAGATTTACAGACCAATCCGTATTTTGGTTACTGTTGCTGATACCCTTAGCTGAAGGTAGCAGCTATGTGCATTTGCCTTAACTTTGAGTTCCCTAAAAAGCTGCTTAAATGGCTATTCCCCCGTAGCTTGCTATAGCCACACATAGCACATGCTGGGCATAGAGGGGCCACGCTAGCACTAGTGTTTGGAGCAAAGCCTGGGTTATAACACTAGCTTAGTGCTGATAGGCTGATGCAGGTTGTTGACTGTGTATCCCTTCTTCCTGGTGATGTTTCCCAGCCAATCATGTGCTAGTCTAAAGAGCCTGCACAGCCAAATGGATGTTTTCATATCATTGTGCATGCAGAGGGTCCTATGACTGACTACTTTATCAGGTAACAGAAGATGCATTTTATCTAACAGGACCCTTGATGACTGCTCTCTAAGGATAGCAGGAAAAAGGGAAAACTGAATCTATAATTTTGCTTGATCTTCCTGGAAGCTACATTGCCTTAAAATTATTCAGGTTTCTTAAAATGGGGTTGTAGATGAAATATTGCATAGCCATAAACACTCCTCAGCCACCAGATTAAGTACACATAACTTTCAGTACTTTCTCATTTGACACCTCTTTACTCTTGGGGTTGATTTTAAGAGTACTGTTAGAACATACACTATATTGTCAAAAGTATTGGGACACCCCTCCAAATCATTGGGTTCAGGTGTTCAGTGAAATTTCCTTGCTACTAAATATTCCACGGCCAGCTGTTAGTGGTATTATAACAAAGTGGAAGCAACTGGGAACAACAGCAACTCAGCCATGAAGTGGTAGGCCACGTAAAATGACAGAGCGGGGTGAGCACATGCTGAAGAGACTAGAAGTCGCCAACTGTATGCAGAGTCAATAGCTACAGACCTCCAAACTTTGTGTGGCCTTCAGATTGGCATAACAACAGTGCGTAGATTGCTTCATGGAATGGGTTTCCATGGCCGAGCAGCTGCATCCAAGCTTTACTTTACAGAGTGCAATGCAAAGCATCGGATAGAGTGGTGCAAAGCGCGCTGCCACTGGACTCTAGAGAAGTGGAGATGTGTTCTCTGGAGTGACCAATCACGCTTCTCAGTCTGGCAATCTGATGGACGTGTCTGGGTTTGGCGGTTGCCAGGAGAACGGTACTTGCCTGACTGCATTGTGCCAAGTGTAAAATTTGGTGGAGGGGGATTATGGTGTGGCGTTGGGCTTGGCCACTTAGTTCCGGTGAAGGGAACTCTTAAGGCATCAGCATACCAAGTAATTTTGGACAATTTCATGCTCCCAACATTGTGGAAACAGTTTAGGGATGGCCCCTTCCAGTTCCAACATGACTGCGCACCAGCGCACAAAGCAAGGTCCATAAAGACATGGATGAGTTTGGGGTGGAGGAACTTGACTGGCCTGCACAGAGTCCTGAGCTCAACCCGATAGTACCCCTTTGGGATGCATTAGAGTGGAGACTGCGAGCCAGGCCTTCTCATCCTACATCAGTACCTGACCTCACAAATGCGCTTCTGGAAGAATGGTGAAACATTCCCATAGACGCACTCCTAAACCTTGTGGACAGCCTTCCCAGAAGAATTGAAGCTGTTATAGCTGCAAAGGGTGGGCCAACTCAATATTGAACCCTACGGACTAAAGGGGCCCATACACCTTACAATTATCTGCAGATTTTCTGTGGTCAGATGGAAAAAGTGCAACAGATTGGCCCAGGTGGAGATTACTCCATCCACACAGTTAAGTGTAGATGGAGGAATCTGTTGCACCTTTTCCATCTGACCACAGATGGAAAAGATGCAACAGATTCCTCCATCTACAGTTCATATGCGTGTAAAGGCAGGTGTCCCAATACTTTTGGCAATATAGTGTATGCAGATCCATTCCAAATATAGTAAAATACATTAAAGGAATTTCAGCATATATGGATCAAGATTGTTGTGTAGATGACTGACCAAGAGTGGTTGAATGCTTTACAAATGCCCAACCATAGTCTTAAAACTATAGACACCTTTACATTGTAGGTGAAAGTGTGGGACCAAGCCTTCCCTCTGGTGGATTTTAGAGTGACCACAGGCTTACTGATGAATCCAGGCACTTAATGAACCTTTTCTACATGCTACATAGAGGTTAAGTAGAATGATTGCAAATGCAGGACATACTTTTTATCACATGCATGTATTACCCGTGTTGGAAGGTCTGTTTAGCTTATAGACAGTTCTCTTTTATCCATTGAAAATGTAACTGTCTTCACATTACTCATGCTAGGCAAATCTCTGCTTTTGGTGAAAGATTTGCTTGTCTATGGCCACCGTTATTCAGAAAAGTCTTAAACACCTATGACATTGCTCTAAAAAGCTAAATAGGCCTTTAGTTGTATGACACACACCCACCATTGGCTTTACCTACGCAGCTGAATAGCCCAAGCTTTTGGGCAGTAGGCAAACATGTTATTTCCCTGTCTCATTCCACAAGGCAGTGTGTCTGAGTGACCAACTACAAGACCTGATCAGTTTCAAGTGTGGAGGAGGTGGCAAGTTTTGTGCAAATGACTTACAGTTAATGATGGCCAGGGAAGCTAATGGTTACATGTGGCACCTGGGGGCACCTGTTTTGCAACTAGATGCTTAGTCTGTGTTTTCAAACAACCTCATAGGTGTACATTGAGGGTCTTTTAATTGTGCTTTTTTAGTATGTACATTCGGCTTACTCTTAACAGTTGGGCACCAACAATGTCAGTTGCACATTGTCTCTGTAAAATGTAATGATCAACAGGTAATGTGATGTCAAGGCTTATATGCTTCAAGTCTCACAATAAATGCTGACAAATGTTTTCCCTATAAACATTTTGTTGCTGGCTTTGTGTTTTTTGTATTTCTGGATATTTCTTGTATCTCTGGAAAGAGTTTTCTGTTGACTGTTGTGTAATCCTATTTCCAGATTAACAGAGAAAACTGCTGTTCACTAACTCCATGTCCACACATGGTTCTTCTGGAATCAAAGCAGACAAGTGATTCTAAAGGTGAGTTCACCATTCATGTGAGCAGAAACAAACTCTCCTCTAGTGAGTAGCATGTGATTTGTGTTCTAGCAGTCACATTAGTGACTAGAAAACAAGAAGTATGTGATCAGTGGGAAATTACAATGTTTTGTGATATTGAAAGTATATCATGTGCTGTAAAGATCTTTCTCTAAAATCTATAGCAGTAAAGATATTGGAAGGGGTTTTCCTTGTTGGGTAGAAAATCTCTTTGTTTGTCTCGTGATTGTAACCGTATCCATACTTTATCAGCTAGTTAAAAAAGCATAATGCTGGATTTAGAAACCTCTGACTTTTTAAATGTGTAATTAAGGCCTAATATGTGTAGAACCAAAAAAGGCCAAAAACTTCAGAATCCTCCAGCATGCTTGCAGCAAGTTTTACTGTGTGAGACATATGCCTGGTGTTGTTAAAGTGAACCTGAACTTTTAAAATGAAGCACACCTCCAAAACCGTAGGACTGCCTCCTACCCCAAGTCTTACACTTAGCTGCTCCCCCTCCTCCAAGACCTTTGCCATGTGGCCCTCTGAGAACATATCAGCTGTTTTAAAAGTCTACCCCCTGGGTTCTACTACTTTTGCAGATATGCACCAAAATCTCAATTTATTCATATGAAATGGTCATTTATCTTTCATGCAAGTGGTGGATGGGTTTTCATATGAATGAGTAGAGTTAGTGGTGCACATGAATGTAAAAAGCAATGCCTGGCCAGGAGACTTTCAAACCCTGTGGACTACACATTGAGGATCTCAGAAGAACGAGGACAGATAAGTGTAAAGCTGGCCATACACCTATAGATTATTTGCAGATTTTCTATGGTCAGATTGAAGAAGTGCAACAGATTTCTCCATCTACGCTAAACTGTGTGGACGGAGGAATCTCCCACTGGGCCAAGCTTCAGTATCTTGCTAGTCGGTTCCGCTGGCTCTCGAAATACCTGAGCCACTGAAGCTTGGCCCAGCGGGAGATTCCTCCATCCACACAGTTTAGCGTAGATCGAGGAATCTGTTGCACTTTTTCCACCTGACCATAGAAAATCTGCATATAATCTATAGGTGCATGGCCAGCTTAAGACTTTGGGTAAGGAGAGGGTGGTCATATGAAGGATACCTGTACTAAACATATAGTTATCCATTAGGTGAACATGTTGATCTGTACAACATGGACAAAGCACATGTTCACTTTAGTAAGAAAATATGTCTTGAAGACTTTGTTGACGACTTTTCCAAAAGCAATCCTTTTGTAGGACATAAATTATTTGTTGAGACAGGGAGTAACAAAAAGTTGGCAATTTACAGAAAGCCAATAATATCACATGTATGAGGCCTTCTTCAACTTCTGCTTTGGTAATGTTGGTTATAACTCAAATGACTTTAAATTTTGTTCTGTGCAGAGTTTTGTTTTCTAAATCACTGTTCTGGTGAAGCCATTGTTGCCATTTTTCTCACACGAGGCCTCTTCCTGTCCCTCACTCTGTGTACTTCCATTTACTGTATGGCTCGTGATTATCATGACGATTCTGGAGGTTCCTTGTGAATTTTCCACAGGAGTGTGAACTAACTGATTATTTACAGCCCGTTTTTCTGCCTATTACCAGAAAGACTCGTCTGTTAATGTGCCAGCATCTGGCTGTGTGCTGAAAAAGACATTGCAGGAAACAATTGGACACAGCTAGACTTAAAGGAGAACTATGGGGTTAAGGCTTTTCCCCATAGTTCTCCTTAGGGTAACGGGAGGACACAAACTAGCGTCCTCCCGTCACCCTAAGCTCAGTATACCGCAAGCTACTGCTCGCGGTATACTGAGACGCCGCAGCTGAAGCGAATCCGCCCAGCTGCGTGAGTGACAGCTGGCTCTGCCTATCTAGAGGCGAAGCCAGCTGTACCCTCCCCCTTCCGATCCGCCAGTCAGCGCTGGCGGATCGGAGCGGGGAGGGGGCGGGTACAGCCCCTCCCCTGTCACGGCAGAGAGCTGTGACAGGATCAAGAGGTGAGCGAACGCTGGTATGTGTTCGCTCACCTCCCGATCTACTGAGCCGACCTGTGACAGTCTCATTGTCACATGTCGGCTAGAGCTATGAGGTGAGTGAAAAGCACTCACCTCATAGTTCTCCTTTAACATTTTGGTGAGGGCTATATTTCACTTATTAAAGCACGAGTTAGGAGGTATAAAGGTTTAGGAAAATGGCCGGTAGTTTAAAGACAAGCTTCACAGTTCGGAGAATCTTGTGAATGTGCCCTAGACTGACTATGGCACAGAGCGCCTATTGTCAAATTGCCAACAAAATGGTTACTTTTATGGTGCATCAATGACGGGTACACTTCAACTGAAGTCTTTGTATCTCGGGAGCAGTAAAAGCTGAGGATCATGGCACTGGGCATTCTTTTCTTGCATGGTGGTTCAGAGGCTGCTTTTGACCTACTTGACATACTGCTGCATTTGTTTGGAGGCTACTGAGGTGTGTTGATCTGAAGACAAAGCAGGTCAAATGCATCCCTTTTCTTGTCAAACATTGCATTTTCACTTGAATACAGCTGTATGCATTTACATTGAAATTGCAGCTTTTGAATAGAATGCCCATATACATGAACCCTTATATGTATTGTATTATAATATGGCTGCATCTATTACCATTTTAGCTGTGTTGTTGTTTTTTTGTTAAAGGAGAACTATGAGGTGAGTGAAAATCACTCATCCTCATAGTTCGAGCCCACGTGTGACAATGAAGCTGTCACACGTTGGCTCTATTGATCGGGAAGTGAGCAAACACATACCGTCCGCTCACTCCCCGATCATCTCCCTGCAGTGAGTGGTGACAGTCAGTCACCGCTCCCCACAGAGATTCCCCCTCTCCCCACTCCGATCCTCCAGCGGTGACTGGAGGAACTGGAGGGGGCGGGTACAGCGGGCTCTGCCTCTAGATAGGCAGAAGCGGCTGTCACTCACGCAGCTGGGTGGATCTTGACAGTAATGTCGGGATCTGTCACGGCTGCGGCGGTCTCGGTATACAGCGAGCTGTAGCTCGCGATATATTGAGCTTTGGGTCACGGGAGGATGCTAGTATATGTCCTCCTGTGACCCTTAAGAGAACTATGGGGAAAAACACTTACCCCATAGTTCTCTTTTAAGTAGATGATCTTCACATGTTATTGTCATGTTACTATATTAAAGTAAGATTAAATAATGTGTTTTCTTTCATTTTAGTCTGCCAGCAGTTTCTGGAGGATGGACTCGATACAGAACATTCATCACCTCCAACTCTGAAAAGGGAATCCACAAGTGAAGCTGATCTGTGTTATATGGCCCCAGAAGTGTTAGATGAAATGGTGTTTTCAAAGGTGATTCAATGTACACTTACATTACTAATGTTCTTAGAAGTGGAAACCCATTGTGTTTGTCATTGTGATGAATGCTAGACAGGCATTGTTTATAAGAATAGAGTCTAGTAACGTACATGGCAGATATCACAGTGGTTTGGCTTCATAGCTTATGGCGGGTTTAAATAGTAATTTGCCTACTTGGTTATATAATATAACATTCCTGTTTGAACTTGCTGTATGTTATGAATCCTTGAACACTGTGATCTGGGTTCCTGGTTAATTACTGCAACATTTGTGGCCTAATAATGATCATGTTTTCTAAAACAAAAGTGCTCAAACTTTGTTGGTGATCTTATTGCCTGTGCAACATATTCCTGGGGGTCTTTTTGCCATGACCAAGCAACATGTTGTAATTATACAGAAGAATTGCAACACAAAGGCAACAAAGGTAAATTATATTTAGGCTAACTTTACAGCTGTGCATTGTCTTAACATATGGTAAAGTTTCAATAGTCAGAATAGGAAACTGTAATAATGTCATTTATCTTTCTAACCTTAAACTGGCCATAACCTGCTCTAATTTCCAGAGTGAAGCAGTGTGTGGCCCCATCGGCACCTTCCATTTGACAAGTCGATTTTGTCAAAAGAGCCGGTTCACAAAATCTCAGCCAAACGGTGACTACAGCTAATCAGCTACAGTCACTGTTCAGGTATTCTGATAGCATGACTCCCGCCACTGTCAAAATACAATAGTGGGTGGGAGCACTTTCACCTTGCAGGACTAAATTAGAAAAAGCAATTAGTGTATGGCTAGGTTTATTCTTCTCCTTAAAGGACCTACTTCTGCAATATATTGTCTTGTATTTCCCTCTTCCTGGCAATCTGGGATTTACCCATAGACCTCTGTGTCTGACCCTTGGTACATGCAGAGTCAGATATAGGCCCACTGCTCCTAGAAGTACCCAAGGTGGACAAATTCCAAACACCAATTTGCTTTTCCAAAGTGCTATTGGTTACATTTATCTCTATGTGTGTTGGTATTTATTAAAGTAAGATGAAGCAGGCTATATCACTATATGCAGCATCGTATTTCATTAGTCACTACTAATGTCACTGAATAGTATGACAGTGTTGGCATTATGACGTTATTAATGGCCGGAAATCCTTGATATCCCTCTAATTAAAAATCTGGTGATTCTGTCACCTCATGGTCTGAATGACCTCAGTCTTCCCCCCGCTGAGATCCGATCTCAGCCCAGCTGAATCAGTTGTATTTATTCTCGTAGATACTGCACTGCCCATATTGTACCCATGTGCCAAGCTGTTTGAGCTGCAAGACATTTAGTCTGTACGTAGCTTACATGGCATTTTAATAGGCGTTGCAAGTATGACAATCTGGTAACTAGTATTTTTAAGTGCGCAAAGGCAGCCTACATATTTCCTACTGTACAGGCTTCCTCTAAATCAGGGATGTCAAACTCAATTTAAAGGAGAACTATGAGGTGAGTGCGTTTCACCCACCTCATAGTTCTAGCCGACCTGTGACAATGAGACTGTCACAGGTCGGCTCAGTAGATCGGGAGGTGAGCGAACACATACCGGCGTTCGCTCACCTCTCGATCCTGTCACAGCTCTCTGCTGTGATAGGGGAGGGGCTGGATTCCCCCCTCCCCACTCCGATCCTCCAGCGCTGACTGGCAGAATGGACGGGTGAGGGAGTGGGTACAGCTGGCTTTGCCTCTAGATAGGCAGAGCCAGCTGTCACTCACTCAGCTGGGCGGATCCAGACATAATTGTCGGGATCTGCTTCAGCTGCGGCGTCTCAGTATACCACGAGCAGTAGCTTGCGGTGTCTCAGTATACCGCGAGCAGTAGCTTGCGGTATACTGAGCTTAGGCTGACGGGAGGACACTAGTTTGTGTCCTCCTGTTCCCCTAAGGAGAACTATGGGGAAAAGCCTTAACCCCGTAGTTCTCCTTTAATTGTGGGCCGCATCAACATTATGGTTGCCCTCAAAGGGCCTGTAAGACTATATAAATGTATCTAATCTTTATCATAATTGCTTCTGCATTTGATTATCACTGGTTTTAGTAATAACTTAATACCTAGATCTGAAAGTAGAAGTGTAGGAAATGGCCTGGTGGGCATGATTCGGCCCCTGGGCCTTGAGTTTGACACGTGCTCTAAATGATCGAAAAGTTCCTTTTTTAGATGTTTGTCCAAAACATTTATTTTTTTGCCTAAATCTGTGTTTTTAGCACATTTGCTATAAATGAAATAACAGGAGAATCCCCTTTTTTCATGTTAGATGCAAAAAGCATGATCATATTCTGATATTTTTTTAGAATTATTAGACACGACATGAATCATAATACAAGGATAGATTCCCATTGCTATAATCTTCTGTAGAGAAAATGGTTACTTTTGCTTTGCCTAAGGATCAAGTATACAAAGAGAGCCCCTTATATATTCTTGTTCATTTGACACAAATTTTTGCTAAAAAAACAAAGATTGGACTGTCTTATTGGCCATCTTTGTGTACTTTGGTTCGCAGGTGTTTCTGTCGCCAACGGTCACATTTGTAAGCCTTCCATCCAATCACATTCTTGGCCACAATGCTTTCTTCTCTGTGATGTGTGCAGCCTCTGTTATCTTTTAATAAAGAAGATCTTGATATAATGTGTTTATTTATAAGACGTTAGTGTTGCCACTACAGCACGAAGCTTATTTCCTTTGGAGGAGTCTGTCCATTGTATCAGAGATTGCAACAGTGTTTCACAGGAGGATGAGTACAGGGTGAGATCATTTCCTTGTCTGTATGCTTCAGTCCTCTTCATTTCATTAGCAGTGTGAAGACTTTTTTTTCCCTTTTTGTTTCTCTTCTTCCACAAAGAAGTCTATGTGGCGGAGTAGTACAGATTAGTTAGTGTACAGTTACAGTCTATAATGGCAAACTTCTACTGAGTGGCACGCTAGAAAACACTTTGGCTTGTCATAGAACATTTGCACACCATTTTAGTACAGTATGTGACATTCATGTGATCTGTTTACAGTATGTTGGGTTTTTACTGCTGAATTTCTATTGCTGACAATATGGAGGCTGTTTAGAAACCATTTCTGCTATATGTTGATAATATTTATAAGTCAAGGTGTCTGCATGTTTTCTTCAAATCCATCATGGTGTCTTTTTTAAAGCCCAACTCTAGCCTAGGGTCTTGTTTTTTATAGGGTGGCAAAGGGTCAGAATGTCTGGATTTGTATTGCTGTCTGTGACTTCATTGGGCAGATTTTCCTTTGCTTATCCTTGTGAGACTGAAACCAGAAGTGAGGGCAACATTGTTATAGTAAACTAAACAAGAGTTCTTACCTTTACCCCCTCTATCTACTGAAAAAAATGTATATGCTCCTGTTTTCGACCACTTTCTGCAGGCATTGGTGAGGGGAGGGATGAGGAATCTGTAAAATAGGGATTGTGCTAAAAATCCAAAACCAGAAAACCATTTTGCCTGGAGTGATTATGTCCAATAAATAACCATGTAACAGATTCACTGCCAGCATTGTTCCATCAATTACTGGCAAAATGTTTTCAGAGCAACTTAGTAATGCTGGAAAAAAAGACCAAAGTTCATCAGTTCCAAACTTTTTTTTTTCCTTCTGATACCGTTCTTACAGTAAAGGTAAAGTGACTCTAAACTCAGGAGTTCAATCTTAAAAATGCATTCAAGTACCTTGTGTATCACTCGGCTGTAGATCCTCAAATTATCTCTGAAATCATACCGACACTGTCCTTCCTTCTGGAGGGACGCTACATTTTTTCCCCCCAATGGTTCCTGTGTGTGTTGTATAGTAGCCACCACTTTATTTGGTTTACTAATTTAGTATACAGATTCTACTGCATCACGGGAGTGAGCTTGGAGTGGTGACTCCTTTACAACACACACAGGGACCATGGGGAACAAAAGTAGCCACCCTCCAGAAGGAAAGATAGTGTCAGCACCAATTCAGAGATGGTTTGAGGATCTACAGCCGAGTGATACATAAATAAGATACATTTTTGTTGATAGTTAAAGGAGAACTATGGGGTCAGTGTTTTTCCCCATAGTTCTCCTTAGGGTAACGGGAGGACACAAACTAGCGTCCTCCCGTTACCCTAAGCTCAGTATACCGCGAGCTCCAGCTCGCGGTATACTGAGACGCCGCAGCAGGAGCGGATCCCGGCGCAGATGACGGGATCCGCCCAGCTGCGTGAGTGACAGCTGGCTCTGCCTATCTAGAGGCAGAGCCAGCTGTACCCACTCCCTCCCCCGTCCATTCTGCCAGTCAGCGCTGGAGGATCGGAGCGAGGAGGGGGGAATCCAGCCCCTCCCCTATCACAGCAGAGAGCTGTGACAGGATCGAGAGGCGAGCGAACCCGGTATGTGTTCGCTCACCTCCCTATCTACTGAGCCGACCTGTGACAGTCTCATTGTCACAGGTCGGCTAGAACTATGAGGTGAGTGAAAAGCACTCACCTCATAGTTCTCCTTTTAAGGTATTGAATGTATTTTTAAGATTTAACTCCTGAGTTTAGTTTAACTGTATTTTAGCCAGTAGCCAGATGCACAGATGCTATGGAAAATTAATAAATTCATTTTGAGCTTAGTGTGAAGCAACCCCAAATATCTCTTTTAGGTTTGAATGGAAAAGATTTAGAACCATTGACATTTTTTTATATTATGGTCAGTAATGTGTCAGAAAAAATGTTTCTTGCCTGGGCTTGAACATATTCATTGGGCCAGAAAATGGTGGTGGGGATGCAGGAAATAAGAATATGATGGGAGATTCCACGGAAAAGAAATATTTACATCACTGCTGGGAAGTTTCCCCTTACCTCCAGAGGTGTGAGGTCTACTTGGGTCTAGTAGTTCTGAATTATAGCAAGAAATGTAACCGTACATTATTCATTATTTGTTGTTTAACAATGTTTCCTGAGGATTTTGTATTGATTTAACACAGCGCACTTTTTGTTCATTCAGGGCTGTACAAATCCCAGGAGCCAGGTTTCAGATGCTCCTTAAAAATAACAGTTGGCATCTACGCTTGGAGGATTCCTCCACCTGTTGTCAATAGAGTTGGCTCCTAAAAAAAAAATCCTGCTGACCCCTGTATTGGGCAGACTGGCTGCTGATTCCATATTGATTTACCCTCCTCTGTATTAATTGCAAACAGCATTAAAACGAATTACATGCCCCTCACTTTCACTGTTGGTACTGAGATGGTCACAATTTTTTCCTGATCTGTTAACTTATTTGCCTTCCTACCAATAATCTGGAGAGGGGAAGAACTGAATATGACAGTTCTAATCAGTTAAGGACCAGACATTACTGATAAGTTTCATTTGGCTGCAGCATATTTCAGCCTATAATGTTTTCTTGTGAAGGTACCAAGTTCACTGACAAACTTTTCCTTATGTTTTTATTCCAGCTCGAAGAGGAACAGTCCTTGTGTGATATTTCTAGCTTAGGCTCAGATGATAATACTTCTTTAGAAAGAAACTCTTCCCATGGCAGTGACATTTCTATTCCCCATACATTAAGCCTGAAGAAGCAGAGAGACCGGCTCAGTATGGACAGCAGCTGTAGCAGCACAGTGACTGCATCTGTAGAGGAGCGGGAATGTGAGAACACTGAAGTGTCTGAGATGGAAGGGGAGGAGATGGACAACATCACAGAAGTGTCCCCTCACATCACTCGCTCTAAGAGCGCCATCCGCTCGGATTCCCCACACAGAAGGCACAGCTGGGAGCCATGGAAACACGCCCCAAGTGAAAGTGAAATTAGCCGCAGGAGGTAAGGGCATCATTTCTATATGGAACATCTTTTTGAGGCCTATGCAAATCGTGGTGCAAATATAATAACCTTTGAGAACAAATGTCCTCTCTGTCTTCTACAAATAAGACTGTAAAAAACTATTTCATGTGATGAATTACATGGGGGAGAAACGCTTATACCTTCCAAAATGACCCCTTCCATATGATTAAAAAATACCTGGGGGTAGGCAACCTCGGCATTCCAGCTGTTGTGGAACTACAAGTTCCACGAGACATTGCAAGACTTTGACAGCCACAAGCATAACTCCCAGAGGCATAGTGGGATTGGTAGTTTCACCACAGCTGGGGGGCTGAAGTTGACTACTTCTGCTCTACTCATTTTCTTAACAGATTTTCGGGAAAAGCGTATTATCAGGTAAATTGCCTTGAATTGTATTGTAATTGTAATGTCTTCCTTATATTAAGCGCTACGCAAACTGTTGGTGCTATATAAATCCTGTATAATAAAAATAATATAAATCCAAAAGCTAGAGGGAAGCCGAGGAGTGAATTGTTCTCTACCCTATGAAGAGGGTCATGAGGTTCATGTGAAGGCCTTAATCTAGATCATGCATGAAGATAGGTAGAAGAGTGCAAGAGTGATCAAATTCCAGCAAATGACCAACCACTGAACACTACTAGCTGAACAAAGCAGGACTTGCAGTGCTAATTGCTGTGGCTGATTAACTTTGCACATTGTCCTTTGCCATATTAAGTTACCCCCAAAATGTGAAATAAAGGGCAAGTGTTGGGTACTGTGCTTCCTTTTCTGTAGATTAGGAATGTTATTCTTTCAATCACTCAACACTACAGGTCTTGTTTTCTTTTCTCCTTTTTAAATAGGATCCAGTGATTTGTAGATATAACACTTATCAACTAAAGAGCCATATAAAAAAAGAAAAATGTTTTATATAAGATCTATTGTTAAGAAAAACAAACAAACACTTGTCAAGAAGATGTTAATATCATGCTGCTTGGCCTCTGTAGGGAAGCTATATAGTGTATTTTCAGTGTGTACATCTATTGAGCTGTATACTGAAATGATTTACGGTGGTATTTTGTGTACATAGTTGTTGCTACTTCCTCTAATGGCCATCTGTATGTCGGACTCTGCTGTTGAAATACCAGATTGTTTTGCATTACCTTTAGCAGACTCCTAAACTTGCACAGAGAGAAAACGCTAGAGCACAATAATTGTACAATGATGCAGGAAGCTCAATCTACATTTGTAATCAGCAAAAATGGCCGATTCCATTTTTTATGTAATGGAAAGCATAAATAGAAATGCTTGGCTAAAACAATAGTGCTTCAGTGGAGAATTATTTAAATTAATCTGACTGCAATCTTTAGTGATGCTTTAGTATCTTTAGTTGGCTTTAGTGAAAAAAATAATGCTGAGACTTTATAATCCCTCATTTAAAATAAATTGAAGCTCCACTCACTGCATGACTGTCATTGGTGTAACCATTGTTTAGGAAGGCAGCCTGTCAGCAGTGTTTTACCAACTCCCACCAAGAACCGTTGCATACTGTAAATATATTTTTTGTGTGTAACGTTACAATTCCACCAGCAGCATTTTATTTTTAGTTTAGATAATTATAACCCCTAAATTACTGCTGGTGCACAGATAATTATTAATAGTACACATTATCTGCTTTCTTTAGTAAAGTTAAAATTGTAGGGTCTCTTCCTTAACTGACCCACATACTGAAAGATAAAATAATGCAGTGCATACATGCTCAGAGCTCAGAGAAGGCCTTCCATGAAACAAAGTGAGGCTGCTGATGACCAGAATAGCAGTGGATGCCCTGTGCTTCCTTAGAGTGGCGTATCTAGGGTATGGCTCATGTCCTTGGTGCTAGACATGTGCGATTCATTGCCATTTTAGGGGAGACCGCACCCCCCCCATTTTGGGGGTGGGGTTCCCCTTTAAAATTCCTGCCAGACCTAAAGGGCTTGGTATCAGTTGAATGTATGTATGCATGTATGGCCGGCGTCCTGGCAACCGCTGGGTCGGTTGCCAGGGGCACAATTTTTTGAAGACACGACCTCCCTTCAAGTACCATTTAATAATTGTGCCGCCCATTTTGACTGAGTCCCACACTTCTTCACAGGCATGTCTATATGGTCTATGACAATATAAGGAAACTTTTGAAAATACTACCTGGAGCAACACCCCTTAGGGCTTGTGTGGTAGTGCATTTTGGTACACAAAACTTTCAGCATAAAGGGGCCCATTTGTAAGTGGAAAACATTTTTAATTAGTTGCCCTTTCTTCACAATAAATCAGCTGTAGAATACACATCAATCTGTGCTACAGCTTTTCACCATTATAATGGATGTAATATGCTACTCATATGCAGTGATCAATCTCTATAAGACAGTATTACAGATCAGCCACTCATCTGGCTCCTGTTGTAGTATTTGTTATGACATTGCTGTAATTAGTTATTTTGGCACAGATTTATGCAGTGTCTTCTGTAAGAAGTTCTCTGTGTTTCCTTGTAGCTGGGTCATTCTGATGAGCGGTTCTTTCTCCGTGACATCGCTCCATGTAAACGTACAAGCGCTTCTATAGACCGCTCAGGATACACCAAGGGGCACTGTTAGTCCTAGATACTAATGAGGGCTGTGGAAGTAGCAATTACCACTAATGCAGAACAGATGGGCCCAGATGACTTCTGCATCAGTTGATTTAAACAGTTTTGAACGTTGCTTTTATGTACTTGGAAGTAGTCCAAGGAGCGAGAACAATTGTCTTGTATTGTTGTATCCTAAGATGTTTGCTTGATGGAAAGTACAGTTTTGGGCTGTGCTATTGAGTGTGTTTTCTGCAGTACTCAGTTGTGTATAGTGGACGATCCAAACATAACCTCCCTTGTGTTACGCTGCTTTGTTTGGTGCCCACAGCCCAGCTTTCAGCTTCTGAGCCCTTTTTCCTACCCTTGCTTGCTCCCATTCTTTCAGACTTTTCTAAACAATGCTGATCCATCTCAATGATTCATTTTCAGTTCATTTCGAAATCTGGGGGATGGTGTAAGGAAGCCAACTGCTCACAAAAGAAGGTATCAAAATAACAATCCGTCTCTGTATGTATGTACTAACACTTTCTAAGGATCCACTTTGCCCCAATTACACAAGGTGAATTTGAGGGGAATGTAATTCCACAGCTCCACTTGACATAAGCTTTGATTATATAAACAGTCTGTATATTCTTATGTCACCTACGCCACTCTTTCTACTATTTGTTAAGAAGAATTTTAAGTCTTTCATTTTTAAATGATATCTAGCAGAGCTGTCACAGTAACTATTGGCTTGGCAGTAGTACTACGCTAGATTAATCTACATAACCTACATTGTGGAGAGTTCACTGAACAGCCATATAATAATATGGAGTGCCCACCTAGTTAATAGGATCAATCATTGCATCTTCAAAGGCTCAGTTCCCCAATATATTTAAACTCTATTTCTTATACTTTTCTCTGAATAATGATCAATTCAGAAACAAATATTACGTAGATATAGAATTATTATTGCATAAAATGGACATTCGTTGAAAACATTATTTATAAGATGTTATCTCATGTGGCTTCTTTTCCTGCCCTTCTCAATAGACACCTTACTGAAGCTCACATTTGTCACCAACCTAAAGCTGGCGGTATTTTACAGAGGGATAACTGATAATACTGGCAGCTTGACCTTAAAGTCATATTAAAGTCAAAATGTTTGTAAGCTCTTTCAAATGCTAATTCACTTACAATGGATGCTGCTCCTTGATGTTTAAAAGTTTGTTTCCTGTAGAATCAGCTGGTCCCCTGAGCACTGGCACTAATGTCCTGTGTGTTTTTGGAGGAACACATACAGTTTAATATTATGCACAAGGGTGGCTCCTTTCCCTTGCAGGGTCCTAGAGAGCCACCTTTGTGCGTAATAATAATAAGCTGTATGTGTGCCTCCACAAACACACAGGCATATCTTCAGCCCTCTCCTTCTTTCCTCCTTCCTTCTCCAAGTTGGTAGTGGGTAGTTGCTGGAGACTGTGCTCTCCCTTGTGATCCCGCACTGGACAGGAAGTTCAAGGAAGCTGAACTGGAGGCAGCTCTTCAGAAACATGCTTAGGCAAGAATTTAAAGAAATACTTTGCTGGGCAAAATATATTAGTTTGATCTGGATGCATTATTGGAAAAAGTTTGAGAGTTTACTACTACGTTAACAGTAAAAATACCTTAAAGCACCACCTGCAAAAGAAGAGTGTTTATAGTCTACTGTCTGGACACCTATTGCTCCAATCCCAGCCCTGTTTAAGAGTTTCAGCCTCTGGCAGAATCTTCCTATCCAGTACTTCTGGGAGAGTTGGATGCCTGCATCCCTCACAGTGGGCATTGGTTTCATCCACTGACCCCTAAATCACTACCGGTGTTAAGGAAGCAGACCCCATCCTTTAAAAAGTTTACCTGACTTGGGGTCCCTCCAGGTCCGACAAACTGCTACCTCATTGGCACTTCTGCTCGTTTGCCATGCCCAAGAGCAGGTTCTGTGTGAGGGTGAACAGCCAGTTGGGACCTATACCTCACACAGAAGCCACTCTTGTATATAGCCTAGAGTCAGAGAGACGGTGAATGTTTGACCCCAACAGACCCCACTTTAGAAGACATGAAATAATTTGGTGAGTCTTGATATTATTTTGAATGACCAGAGAAAGAAGTTTGAGACCTTAAGTCAGTGATTGACTTTAGGTACACTCTTATTGAAATCAGTAGTCAAGGCAACAGTGCAAAGATCTAGTTCAGAAGAAAGCCCCTCTAACATGCATTTAAAAACTTTACCTAGACAGAAATGTGAAAACGGTGAACGTACCTCAGAGGATGTAGTGACATGACATTAGGAGAAGGTTGTCTCCGTAGAACACTCAATAGTCATGGTGCCAGTTGGTAATAGGCTATCATTGAGCCTCAGTGGGTGGAAAGAAAGGCAAAAGATCTTAATATCATTGGAGGGTCCAGTTCTAGTGCATACACTCAGATGTGATGGCACCAGAAGTGGCAGAATGAAAGCAATGTTTGCAGTGCTACTACTACAGGCTGTAGAGACTGTTTCTCAGATCAGGAACAGTATTTAGTATTTCGTATGTTAAGATTGCTGGTTATAGAGCAATTATTTAGGGTCAGGCTCACATTTGTGCAGTAACATACACGTTAAAACATGCATTAGGTTAAAGCAGCCCACTCATATTAAAAGTCTGCCAATGCATCTAATCACAACAAAAACCACACCTTTTTCGGGAACGCAGCGCACTACTGTGTGCTGAAGTTCGCTCAGTGTGTTAAGGGTGCTTTTCAGATGAATGGCATTCTAGTTCACAAGCACATATAATATGCGTTACAGCAGAGCACTAGTGTAAGCCAGGCCTAAAAGGTAAGGCCTATTAAGTAGGGGTATAGATTACTACAGATGAAGAAAATATACTTGGTCCTCCATTTTAAGACGCCCATACACAGCATGACATAAGGCGGAATATATTGACAATCGTCAATGTGTATGGCCTACCTCAGCTGGTCCGTTTATCTGCTTAACTATTAAATCTCTATAATGTTTAATGAAATCATGCAATGTTGTATTCTATGATCTGCCATCCTCAAGGCTCTATATCAGTGCATGGTCTTCAGTTCTCTCACACACTCACAGGCACAATTTCTAGTCTTGTTCTTTTATGTTTAACTGTGGTAAACCTGCAATAATAGTGTCTAGAGGACAAGAGTTGCACCCCCTTAGTCATCCATGGTACCTTTTTGGCTTTGGGCAATTATTTTTCCCTTGGGAATCAGGAGAGGCCAGATTTAGCAGGATAATGGTTAAACTAACATACTGAAAAAAACTATGCAGAATAAAAAAAATACCTTTGCTAATAAATGCACTTTTGGAAGAGTTACCTTTGTGTAGAGTTGTTATGGCCTATGTCGATGGGCTCTCCCAGTTTTGGATGCTTCTGAGATTATTCAGAATTCATTGACAGGTGCATTATACCTGCAGTTGACTTCCTTCTGGTGTTTTTTTGCATGTGCATAGACTTGATAGGAATACAAAACCCAGTTGAAGGGAACAAGAAAACCACTTAACCCAGGCCCTTATTGTGACGCTACCGTACAGAAACAGTTCTTTTGATATAGGCTTCATTCCACTTCACACCAAGGTGTTGCTGCACGTTGGGGACAAAAAGTCCTGCATGGTACATTTAGGGTGGAGTGACCTAGTGTTTTGCCATCCAAATCAATGTATTTAGAGTCTTTCTAACATGCATGTTAACACACACTTAGGAACAGATACTTTTTGGTTTGAACAAGCCCATAGAAGCACATACTGGAGAATTTTGCCATTCATGTTGGATAAAAATGGTATTTGTCTTATGACCCTTTTTGGTTTTCACTTTCCTGCAGTGTTGCTTTGTGAATAAATAGCAATTTACCTATCTTTAGCTTTGTTTCCATTACATAATATGTTAACATGACCATTCTCCTCTCTCTTTCTGGTGGCTCTTCTCAGTTTGAGCTGGTGTCCCTCAACTGTACACTTAACTGCTGTGGGTGGTGAAATTAATTATAGAAGGTATAGTATCTGCAGGCAGGTAAAATGGTGGAATTGCATCATAACCTGCATAAGGTGCTTTTTCTTGTCCTTGGAGTGAATTCAATGGCTTTGCTACTGTTTGCAGTTTATCTGTTATACAATGGAAGGGGCCATTGTCTGGGCTAATGCAGTATTCGAGTTCACAAGCATATAAATACATCACTGAGGTGTACTTGGTCTATTGTATAACATCTCACAAAAAGAAAAGAAATTCTCTACTGGCCCTAACAATCTTTCTGCACAAATGACAGCTGATTGAGTCATGTCAGTAATAAGTCTCAATCATAAAGCAACCGGTGTGAATTATAGAGATGTATGCTGGTTGACCTCATACTGCTCCATTACATATAGATGGCTGATACACTGTAGAAGTACTTTGTTGCTCCATGATGGTCTTCTTCCTACAGTATAATATTTGCTAAATATGTATTGTCTGCTGTGTATATGTTCCGTAGTACTGTGCCCTTCCCCAAGCATTGCTCATAGTTTTGTTTTAAGCCATTGCTATAGTGCAGCTTGTGCTACTATTTGTTGAGTATATGCTTTGTGTGCAGATCTGAGCTTAATATTTAATTGTAATTTGTTAGCGGACACTTTGCTTTTTTTTGTGTTCTTTTACCATTTCCTTGCTTGACGCATTGACAACTTTTGAGTCAGTATGTAAAAGATCTGCTTTAGTATGGAGCTGATGAGGATTATTTTGCGGTCTATCAGGATGAACACATAATAGAATTAATATTACGAGCTTTTAAGTTTAAAGGGAAGTTAATGCCATAGCAAGATTGCTAATGCAATGTAAACTTCATTCATTTGTGCTATATTGGCCACTTATGGGTACACCACAGTTAACATTGGACATTTGTATTCAATTCACAACCTACCTATCATTGACTGGCTCTAGCTTTTATCCAGGCATTCATGTTGTGGAGGTAGCTGCTCTTCGAAGTCCATTCCTTATACTGGTATTTTCTGCATGACGCTCAGTCTAAGCCTGGAATGATGCAAGCCAGCCTGTTAACTTGTTCTAGCAGCTCCCAATATGAGTTCACTGCAGCCTTATATTTGTATTCATAACATTGATCAATTGAACTGGCTTTTATTTCAATCTAATTGCAATGTTTGGGGTATTATTAGTAGTTCTCTGATGGACTTTAGAGAACCTCCGCAGTTATTTTGTTTGAAATGAGATCAATCCACTGGTCTGCTTTTCTTTTCACTGTGACTTCGTACACATGCAATATCAAATACTGAGAATTCTTATTGTAGCTAACCTGCCTGCCTGCTATTTTCTAATATTGCTTTGTAACTGCTTCACAATAAACCTTTTGTCTTCATGTTGTGACCACTACTCTTTGGTCTCTATTCAGTTGCAGCTTGGAGGGTCTTGCTGGCAAAACCACCACCAGTCATGAGACTTCAACTGTTGTCTCTGGCAACCTGACTGCGCCATCATCATTTGAGAGAGAGGTTCGCAGTGGCTCTTCACTTTCTTTGACAGAGGAGAAAACAGAGTCTGATCAGAGAAGGAGCAGAGCTTCACACCATCAGGTAAGTTAATTCATAGAAATGCATAATATTTATATACTGTTGATTCGCAGCAAGGAATGCCCAGTCTTCTGTTATAATCTCCAAACTCATTTTAGTTTAAGAGACATGTTACGTCTTGTGGATTGGAACTGGTCTTCCTTTCTAGTGTAACTGTCAAATGATAGGCAGACATGTGGTTTGCTATGGACATCTCTAAAACTGTCCTCTTCTGTGACTGGAAAAGTGGACACATAGTATGAAAATAATGGAGAAAATATGTTGGCTTGTATATACAGTACTAACTATCCATTCTTCTTTTACAGGACCGTGAAAAGACGCCCTCTCGTGGGTTTGTTTACCCCAGTTCAGGATTTGCTCCTCACATGACAAAATCCATGTCACTAACCACTATCAGCAATCCCCTGGTGGAAAGTAAGTGCTTCATTGTATGCCCTCAATGTCCTGACGTGTTACTTTTAACTAGAGACACTCTTTTTTTTCAGGGGGTTATAAAATTGTTTCACAAAGCTGCTCTTTGCTGTAATAAACAACCAACAGTGATCTGGGAAAGAGAAGCCTTTGCTAATTGCTAGATTTTACTAGACAGACCCATGCAAATCAAATTAACACTGAATGTTATGCCTACTAACCTACCCATCTGAGGCATCCAGCATGCAAGGCTGGCTTTGTTCTGAAGATACAGTAGACATCTGTTCATCACAAGCATGTTTAATTTCCTTTCCTCTGACTTTTTTCTTCCAACACCCCCATCTCCACAACTGTCAATGTCACATTTGTTCTTGAATTCCTCCGTCTCTGGGGAGCTCCTCTGCTTCTCATGTGTTTTTTATTGTAAATTTGATATGAGTGCTGTACATTCCTCTATCGTGTAACAGGCTTTCAATCTGCTCTGTAATATTCAGATTGATTAATTTTCAGATTTTCAGACAGTTATTCATTATATAATAGTCTAGTATTATGATCAGATGTTGTAAAAATTGTATTGGGGTTTTCCCAACTTAAATCATTGAGGTTATTTTTATGTAGTTCTTGTCTCTCTGGCTGGGATAAATCAGTGCAGAGGAAACTTTAGTTCTATATGGCAAGCCTGTTATGCCTTCGTAGAAGGTTTCAGCACATACAAATAGAGTTGTATGTGCTTAAAATTAAAAATGTATTTTAAAATGTGTATGAAAGCCCCTGCGCATTGATGGTACAGCAACACTTTTAAAGGATAATTGCACTTAAGGAGAAGACTGAGTACCCCAGAAAAAGAACAACATTGTGTCCAGTGCCTGCAGCATGAAGAAATCTTTCAGTTCACTGCCTTTGTTTAAAGGAGAACTATGAGGTGAGTGCTTTTCACTCATCCTCATAGTTCTAGCCGACCTGTGATAATGAAAATGTCACAGGTTGGCTCAGTAGATCGGGAAGTGAGCAAACACATACCGGCGTTCACTCACTTCTCGATCCTGTTACGGCTCTCTGCCGTGACAGGGGAGGGACTGGATTCCCCTCTCCCCGCTCCGATCCTCCAGCGCTGACTGGCGGAGCGGATGGGGGGAGGGGGCGGGTACAGCTGGCTCTGCCTCTGGATAGGTAGAGCCAGCTGTCACTCACGCAGCTGGGCGGATCCAGACATAATTGTCGGGATCCGCTTCAGCTGCGGCACAGTGTTTGTGTTCTTTCTGCTTGACTGTGGTGTTTAGGGATGGTCAGACCATAGAGGAGGATGACAGTCTTCTTGTCACTATAACCAAATCTGCCCCCAGCTTAGGACTTACACCACATCCAAGTAAGGGAAAGAAGTTTTGGGGGTGATGAACCCTGCTCTGGTCCCAGGCAAAGAATCAGAGGGTTCCTTGGTGACTAGATATTATAGAATTTAAAGGTGGTTAGGCTATTTTTAGAGTGCGCTTCTTTAAAAGTAACCCTGTCATGATGGACATAAGGGAGCTGCCATTGGAAACCTCCTTATAAAAATGCAAGTTTTGACTGGCAGCTGCCCTGACCCTAAGTCTTCATTACTTTTAAAGTCTCTGACTTAGGAGCTTTTTTTATAAAGCCAATGAATATGACATTTACCAAACATTCAGAAGCGGTTAACCATTCCCTGTAATTTTAAAGCACTTACACCAGGAAAAATCTCCTGCACTGACAGGGTTATAAACAAAAGGGTGAAGACTTTGGGGAAGTGACCAATCTGGGGCAAAATATCTGATTTAGAAAAATTCTCCAGTTCAGCTACGTTGTCTGAGATTGTTCACTTCTTCTGTCTTCTCCAAACTCTTCATCCTTTTGTGAATAACCATGTGAATGTTTCCTAAATGTCACATTCACTGCTTTATAAATATGCTCCTAAAATGTAGTATACAGATCGGAAATTCAGAATGTCTTATGTGTTTGTAATGCTTGTTTGTTTTAAGTCGATGACAGGAAATATTCATCTAAAAGCATCAGCACAAAAGCATTTTTTCATCAAAAGAAAAAAATAGCAACCTCCATGTTTTTATCATGGCAAGTTTCTTTTGAATGCAAAAGGTCATTGCAAATTACTTTTATTTTCTGTTTTGCAACTTTAGGTCACTAAAGATGCAAAAGCGTCTGAACTATTGATGCATGTTTTAGAACTCCTTGTTTGTAAGACTTTGAAATCATTTTCTTTGGTGAAATTAAAAATTGCATTTTAAAACCGCCTTAGCTGTGTTTGCTAAAAGTGGTAATTTTAAAAGTCTGATTCTGGATTCACACCAATGCATCTGTGTTTTCCTGCAATGTTTAATTGTTTTGGGCATGTGCATTGACATGCACTACCATTCCTATCAAAAGCCCTTATGAACACATCAGTTGATCAAAAACACATATGAACTTTTTGGGATAACGCACATCAATGCATTGCGTGAATGACGCTAGCACCATCAAAGCGTATCTAAATCCAAAGTCGAAAAAGTAATACATTGCAGCTTACCAATTCTACCAATGTGGTGGCTGAATTTGTTGTCTTTTTAGGCTGTTTTCCTTTATCACCCGGTGATTCACCTTTCAACACACTTTCCTGTCTTAGAATGGCTTCACTCTATGGAGGAGCAACAAAGCCACCCTTGGACAGCAGTGTTGCCAACCTGTGGAGAGAGCATCTTGCTAGTCGGCCCTGCTGGCTGTCAAAAAACCTGAACAATCTGGATGCAGGCATTGTTCAGGTATTTTGATAGCCAGCTGGGCCGACCAGCAAGATACTGAAGCTTGGCCCAGTGGGGGGATTCCTCCATCCACAGTTTATCGTAGATGGAGGAATCTGTTGCATGTTTTCCATCTGGCCACTTTAGATGCACTAACAGGTTTTACATAAATGAATAAAAGCTGACCACTGTAAGCAACCCTTTCAGTGTTAAATGGTTTGTCCCAATGCTATATCTGCCACTTTTGATCGGAAAGCTTGCTCTGTTAAAGGACGTTGAAAAATAAAACACCATTTGGCAGGATCACCAGTTGAAAATAAAGGGGAAAAAAGCCTACAAAAGAAAAGCCTTAAAAAAAAAAAAGACTAATTGTGAAGCAGAATTCTATGTTTTCTGAAATTGCAATTAGATACCTCTCTAATATGTATATATCAAGCATGTCAAACTAGTGTTTTTGGACCACACATTGCCCTCAGCTGTTCAATGTAAATGAAAATGGGCCCCAGCTACAGGCTACAAAGACTTAATTAATTTTGTAAGTAAAGATAATGATGCTGAAAGTAGTATTAAACGCTCAAACCTTTTTTTCAATAATGAATCCAGATCAAACAAATATACATTGCCCAGCAAATTATTTATTTGTATTTTTTTATCAAGCTATTAGTCATCATGTTTCTGAACAGCTGGTTCCAAGTCTCTTAGCTCAGCTTCCCAGAGCTTCCTGTCCAGTGCAAGATAATAAGAAACAGCACACTCTCCAGCAGCTGTTCATCTACTAGCTTCTAGAAGGGTGGAGGGAAGAGAGGGGTGAGGTGGAGTAGCTTGATTTGCTGTTCCTGTGTGTTTGTGGAGACGCACAAAGCTTACTAGAACACACAAGGGTGTCTCCATACATCTCTGCTTGAGAAAGAAGCCACCCTAAAGCAGGATATCAGGACCAGTGCTCAGGGGCAGCTGATTCTGCAGGAAACTAAAACTTTTCAACATCAGGAAACAGCATCCATTGTAAGTGATTTCATCAGCATTCAGAATAGCTTAAAACCCTTTTGACTTTAATATCCCTTTAATGCTGCAATCTTTTTCTAGAATAAAGCAGGTGTTTTCCTCACCCCCTTGTCGATTTATTTCACTTAATTCAGCCCATTGTGAGGTTGACATGCCTGATCTATAGCATTATGGTAAACCCATGTATCCTAGATACATGATCTTTTTAGTAACTGGCACGTCAATCTGAAGTTGTGGATAGATCCAGATGAAGGATGATGTTCTTACAGTTGACATACATGTCTTAACTCAGCCTCCACCTTGCTTCTGCCTCCCTGCCTGTTTTTCTTTCTTGTTTGTATTTGCATGCTCTAACGTCTGCCGTTAACCCACTTCTCAGCCCAGACCCGGATACGACCAAAGAGGCGAATCTCCTTCTCCTTCAACATTTCTCCGCTTATTCCTAAGTCTAGGCATGTCTTTACTGTTGGTTCCTCATCCAGTGATGACGAGTCAGATAGTAAGTAAACGCTGCCACAACTGTATGTCCATCACTAGGATGTCCACTCTGGCATACACCGCCTTTCCTGCTTTGCCTGCTTATTTTGCTTTGTTCAGAAAGGTTGTTGGCTTTTGTCAATTGTCTCGTGCAATCATGGTGAACAATTTTGAATGTGTTGCGTCCACTAGCAATGTCTTCAAATGTAGGTAGTTATGTCTGTCTCCTTTTAATCTCCTGCATTGTAGAGGTGATCCAAACTGGCTGTAAATGCACACACAAGTAGACCCCTAGAATCTAACCACTCACGGTTTGGAGGTGATGGTTGATGCACATTGCAATATCATGACCATTTTAGTAACACCAGGATATTAAGTTATTGTTGGGAGAGACTTGATTGTGTTTCTAAGGTCATTTCATTTTTATTTTCAGGTTCACAGTCTTTAAATATCCCTAGAAATTCTCTGGCTCAAAGGTAAGTGTGCACAGTTTAGTAGAAGCTAATATTGGATATAAATCTTGCTGAACAAACATTTTACTCCCAATTAGTGAAACATTTGGCAATATGTTGCTATGCAGCCAATATGGTAGCTCACACTAAGGGGTCCATTTATAATCAATTTGCAGAGCCATTCACCCTGCAGATCTGTGTGAATGTTCATTCTATGTGAATAGAGGCAAAACAAACGTTCTTATTATTATTTATTTTCAGGTTGAATGTAATATACAGCATTATGGCCACTAGATGCAACTGAGGAGCATTGGAAATAAGGCCATAATTCGGACTATTACATTACATTGGACCTGAAAGTTTGCTTTTGCCTCTGTTAGCACAGAATGAACGTTCACAGGGCGAATGTCTCTACAAATTGTTTATAAATGGTCCTCTTACTGTATTTACTGATCCTTACAGTGACTACTTCTAAATTGAGTTATGATTTCCTAGGTAATTGGTGATCATCTCTTAGCATTGTCTCAAACAACCAAATGTAGACGTTTAGCCAAATAAAAACATACTATGTAATCTGTGGTATGTCTGTGCTTTAATGATATTGTACCACTGGTAGACCTACTGCCTCTACAACTAATACAAGTTGATGGTCTTTAGTTTTGTCATTATAATAAGATGCATTTTGATCATTGCTTCCTCTAATCATTCATTTATAGCTTTGCAAGTCTTTAGACTTTACTTCAGAAGGTGGTGAGCAATGGCAGTCTTTGTATTCCTCTCTGTAAGAGTTAATCAGGAGATTTTACTCAATATGTGTGAACACGCCCTGTACCTGGAGGCATTGTTTTCATATCTGCCATCATCACATTTTGAAGAGCATATGCCTGCATAAGATACAATTGAAAACTCAGACATTGTGTTCCAAATCTTTTAAAACTGAAAACAGCCCAGGGCACAATGTGCAATTCATTCATTGCTAATAGCAATAGCTTATAGCAGATGGTGCCCTTTAGGGTCAGCATAGAACAGTGCTCCTCCAACTTCCTTGTGGAAAGTATGTCTGTTGGAGGATCTCCATCACTGCACTGTTATTGCATTGTCTACCAGGACACAGGCTCTCATGGCACAGGTTTGCTCGGGTGATCAGAAGTGATGGAATAGATGACACCGTGCCATTTAATGCTCCTTTTATTCGAGTGATATCTGTCACAGAAACACCAAGAGTTGGGTAGAAGAGTCTTGTATCAATGTCCATGTGAAAAAATTCTAGTTCATTATTTGGAAACTGGAAATCGCCAGCAATCTAACAAGATATTGTTAGATTATTCTTAACCTTAATTTCCAGTGCTCTCTATCAGAAATGCATGCACAACCTGCAGCAGGTAATAGAAATTTGTTCAGCTTATAATTTAATAAAACACTTTCTGACACCCCTTTGAGATGTGACTTGTGTGCAGTTATGGGGTTAAGACACTAGTTCTTTAAATCTCCAGGCAAATATAAAAGCACCCGTTACTGTTTTTTTTGTTTTTTGTTTTTTTTGTTAAATAAGAAACCATTACATGTATTTTTAAATGCTACTAATGATATCAGTTACCTGTTATGTATAGCAGGGAGAGGTAAGATCAGCCATTGAGGCCCATCATGCTCTGCTGCTTGCACATGTGCTGACAGGGAATATGTAGACAGAAAGTGGAGAGTGAGAGGATGTATGACCTCATCAGCATGATGCTGCTTCTTCATTGCCCAATCAGCAGGCTGGGGGATGGTTTGATGGGTGCTTTTGACTAATAATAAGCTTGGGCTTGGTGGGAACTCGGTTTACCTGGGTTTGCCCAAGCCCTCTCAAAACTGTGACCGTCAAACACCCTCCCAACCCAATGTGTTGCGGCAGGTGCATTCTGACATGTAGCTGTGTGGCAGGGAATGCCCCTGCCACCACTGATTGATGAGGGGGGGGGGGAGGACGACAGTCAATCACTTCTGCAGTGCAAGATGAGGATTTGGCTGTGGCTTCCAGCACTGGTCTCTGATTCACCTGCAAAGAATTGCAATTCCTTTGGCAGGTTAACCATATGTATCTATATCTATATATGTATTTTAGCTGCAGTCTGGAGTTCAGGCTCAATATTTTAGTTAATCTTTCTACTCAGTACATTTTACAATTTAAGAGTCCTAATTATATGAATATACTGTTCTCTCTTAGCATACCAGAGGAGAGCTGTGATATCTTGCCTTTGAGTCCCTCCCAAAAAGACCTAGACCTGAAAGGTGGGACCAAAGTGAGCCGCACATTCAGCTATCTCCGGCACAAAATGTCTGGTAGCAAGAAAACCAAGGTGAGCGTTTTGTAACACTTAAACTGTGTGTCTTGTAGGTGAACTCATGTCTGTTAATTTAAAGTCGTAATCACAGTTTAAGATTGAACCGGGTAATCTGTAATAAAACTGCTGTAGGTTTTACTTACATTTTATTAAATATTTATATATATATATTTATTTAGGACCGGCAGTCATGTTTGCTTTTTTACATACACAGCCTCTTGCTTACTGCTTTGCTATAGAACTACTTTGCTTTAGGGCTTGTATACATGGTCTGCGCTGATCAATGCAGCACTAAAGCTTGCCATACACTGCTCTATTTTTTTCCTTTAACCCGTGGGCTTAACGAAAAAAAAAGGCATATTCCTTTTCTTTTGTATTCTGAGAGAGGCCACTGTCACAATACCCGAACCGAGCTGACACAAGAACATACACGTTCTAAGCACCATAACACACACCTGCTGGTGTGAACAGGCCCTTACTGCCCTCTCCCACAATGAAAGTCTTCTATTTGCTGATTAATTGAAAGCAACACTCTCCTTGTGGGACTGATCACTTATGTCCACAATTGTTACAGTTTCCTTTCAGGTGGTGTATCTTCACATCTACAATTTTAAAGTGGTATATATTTAGCTAAAATATATTTTCTCTGTTTTGGATCGAGTAGGGTATGGTATGGTTAAAACCATTGGCTAGCTTTTTCTGTCGGTTGCCTTATTCAGGAAGATGTTTTCCTCACTTCCCACACTCACTGGTGGTGAGATCATTATGAGGGTAATCAAAGGGAAATCACTCTTAGAAGGACACCATGGCACTAATGCATTTTTTATCAGTAGTAGGAAGGCTAGAACCTCCATTAGATTTTAATTGCTGTCTATGCCCCAATTGGAGATTTTCCCTTCCTGCCATTGTGACAAAGTTATCAGACAAAATAAGACAGATGTTACAGCCATTTTGCCAATTTTATCCAAATCTATACAGATTTAGGGTCAATAGATGCTTTAATTTACTAATAATAGTGCAAGTATTTAAAATGTGATGGTCAGTTCCCAAATTACATGCCATAAAACACTGCCATAACAACTCTATGTACTGTGAAACTACTATGTATACTTATAGTACTTTACTTTTACTTTGCCATAAACCAGGTGGATACTCTGCGAACATTTGCTATAAGAAATGAGTATAAAGTGGAAGCCCTGTTGTAGGATGCTAGCACACTTCGGTGTGCATTGAGTCAGTCACAGGACTCGCTTAGATTCTGCTGCAAAACATTGTTGTGCACCCTTCAGAAAACCAGTCCACAATGAAGGAGGTCATACTACCCATAGCAGCCACAGCTCGCTTGAGAGCAACCTACCCTTTGACCGGTTATTACAAGCATCATACCAGAGCTGTTGAAATAATTCATGGATAGTTGTCTATTGTTATATGTTAAATAGAGAGAATGCTATATAGTGTGCCTATAGAGATGTGGGAAGGGCATACAAATCTCATTCACATGATCCCCCTGGAAAGAATTTAACTTTTGTTACGTAGTATTTGAGGTTGGATAAACACAAGTCCATCAAGTTAAACCTTTTGTGTGTTTGTGCATATGAGTCCCTGTGTGGTTTAGTATTTAAGAGTACCTGTACCCCTGTATGTCATGTTCTAACGATGAAGGTATCTAAATTATTTTTGAATGATTCAATACTCTCTGCTGATACCACTGGAGAGATGTTCCAAAATCTAACCACTCAAACTGAAAAGAATCCCCTACACCCTTTGTGGTTAAATCTTTTCTCCACCAATTTTAGGTGCTAGCCTCTATTTTTTTTTTTTTTAGGGAGGTTACAGTAAAACGTTTATTGCTGATGTTGCGATCACCACCAAACATTTTGTACATCAAAATCATGTCCCCTCTTAGGGCCCGTTCACACCAGATGCAGTGCGTTCCGGCCCGATTCTGGCCAGAATGTGCAGGGCACCGTAGCCACGCCCTCCGGCCGCAATGCGATCGGCCGCATGGGATCGCAAGGCACATTATGCTGCGGTCTGGTCCGGTGTGGTCAAAATAGTGCTTGCAGCATTTTGATCGCAACGGACCGGACCGCAGGCATAATGTGCCTTGCGATCCTGTGCGGCCCGAGGGTGTGGCTACGGTGCCATTCACTTCAATGGCCTGCCACGCCCCCTCCTGCCCCATAAAAAAAGTGAGCCGACCGCAATGCAAGGCAGTGCGTTCTGGCTAGAATCGCGCCGGAACACACTGCATCTGGTGTGAACGGGCCAATAATCGCCTCACTTCCAGCGTGAACAAGTTTAAATATAGCAACCCTGCCTCATAGCTTTGGGCCTCCAGCTCCTTAATTAGTTTAGTTGTCCTTCTATCCATGTACACACCATGTCATCTATGCCCATAGATTTCAGCTTGTGTATTAAGCATTTATATGGTACCGTGTCAAAAGCTTTGGCAAAATCCAGGTACACCAAATCAACTGGCCTTCCTCCATCCAGATCTCTACTCACCTCTTCGTAGAATGTTAGTAGGTTAGTCTGACAATTTGCTCTGGAATTTAAAGCTGTCCATACACACATTTTTTTCACATTCAAACTGCTCAATACAAAATTCAATAGATGTGTGGACCTACCAGCACAACATTGCTTGACAAATATTAATCAATCGACTTTTGTCGAATGAGGTGGGTGGAAAGTTGTCTGAAAATTGTCTGAAAGTCTAAATATTTGTGCTCCGGTCCACTTTACAGACATGACCGGATTTGGGTGAGGCAGACGCGCCCTTACATCTGGCCACCCAGAGTAATTACATGGGTTCAGTTTTCCTCCATCACAAGGAGAGAAAATCGGAAAATACACGGATGGCACATATGTTACATTTCTCTATGTTCTGATCCCTTAATAAATTGGCCTCATTATCTAGTACCTATTTAGATATGAACTATACGCAGTCCCTGTATCATCGCAGTGTAGAATAGATATGCTTTCTGAATATTTTGAACATATTTAGCTCCACTGTCGCTCTCTGTACATACAGAAATAGTTGGACACTGTCTTGCCACTTTTCCATAATTTTTTAAATCATTATTGACATTGGTGGCTGTGTCAAGGTGCATGGTGCAGCACTAATATTGTGATATGAGAAGTACAGCATCACGTTGCCTCCCCACGCCTTCACAAACATTGTTAGAGGAATATGGAAGGATGTTGAGTACGGACATGTTGTCGTGTTTGTTTGATCTTGCCACAGATGGTGATTATGCAAGCCGAGCCAGTTCTCTTTTTGTGTAAAATAGCACAAGAAGCTTTCCTCCGGCAGCAGAGTTTAAAAACAAATTCACTGAGCAGGGGAAAAAAATCTGCCTCCTGTGTGTTTCACCATACTCCGAAGCATACTAAATATATAGAAGCAGATATATGAAATTGGGAAACAAGACACATGTGTACTGGTCAGGAAGGGCGGCACTGGAGATCTTTCTTTTCCCTTGGTTTTAAAGGACTACTGGCGTAAAAATGAATGAATTTTAATAACATTTAGTGTTCAATGTATGTAGTTATAGGTGCTTTAGCAGTTGCAACAACAGTAATAAAAAGAAATGAAATGTGGATGAATCAAAGGTGACAATTGGAAGCATGCCTTCCATTTATGTAGTTCCTCCTGACCATTGTCACCTTTGCTGGACAGCTTGGCATGCAAATTAATATACAGAAGGAAATATACCTAAAGAATGGAAAGCAGCCATATTTGTTCATTAAACTACATTCACATCAGCCTCCTGCGATTAGGTTATTTAAATGCAGGAGACTTCTGGGAAGTATACAAAAAAAAAACTTAGGTCAAGTTCTTTATGTGTGTTTCCACGCATTTACATGTGTATCCACACATTTACATGAACTTCAGAGTATCTAATCTACCCCTGGATGCACAGAGTTCTATTTTCTCTAAATGCAGCTAAACAATATGTGCCTAGACACAGGTAAACCCGCAATGTGAATGATACATTTTGGAAATGTCCTATAAACACCTATTATCTCAGGTCTGTGAATGTCCCTATAAATGAGGCCTCAGATTCACAGTCTCCACTACCTGTTGTCAGTGCTACACTATACTTGTGCTTTACTGCTTCCCTCGCACAATGCAAGTCTATGAGTCAGTAGACATTCTTGGCACTCCAGCTGCGGTAAAACTATATTTCCTATCATGCCTCTGCTTCTAGGATACAAATCTGTGCCTGAGAGTCTTGCAATGTCTCATGAGATTTGTAGTTACACCATAGCTGGCGTTGGTGAAATATAGGGATTTATTTGGAGTAATTCAGATTCAAATTTTTATATAGCAATGCACTGAGTGACCCGTCAAATATATCTACATTTTTATATAGCACAGCTGGAGTGCCAAGGTTGCCTACCCAGCTCCAGTGGCTAAACTACACACACACACATCTTGATATTCATTGCTGTAATAAAAAATATGCAAGAGCAAGGATGCAAAGATGCAAAAGACACATAAAAATACATTTTCGGTAAACAATGCAATAACTCAAAATTACTTCACAAACTGATGTCCAAAGCATACCTCAAATGCGTATATAGTAGCCCAAAAAGCCCATTCACACGAGTGTGTACATCTATACGCTGTGCACGCCCTTGCAGAGACCTGCTCCTAGGAGGGACAGGTGCAGAATGTAATTGCTTGCACCATCCTGTATGGCTACACTCTGACCTGTTTGTGTCCAAATGCATCCACATGGATTTTCAAGTTTGGGTCAGTGTGTAGCAGTGTCCTACCATGGGGATGTACAGGTGGCTGCACGCAATTACATGTTGCACCTTTGCCTTCTGGGAGCAGGTCTCTGCACACGCGTTCACAATGTACGTATATGCATGCATGTGTGAATGAGCCCTGATACAAGCTGAAGTATGTGGTATGATAGAAACTGGCACTAATGTTGTTCTTTTATTTAGGAAAAATATGGAGGTGCCAGCAATGGGGTTGCTGCTTTTCATGTACAATAGGGGAGTTTTTTCCCCAAAGGATCTTTGACAATTCAAATGACACCGAAAGATCAAACCATGATCTTGTCCTAACCATGTCCTCTCTCAGCTCTGCGGACTCAGGAGGTTTGCACGCTGTTGTTGCACATATTGTCCTTGGTCACATAGTGTTAAATGATCCCATGTGCAGAATAAAAGGAAATTGGCACAGGTGTACACGATTTCCAGGCCTCTTCACAGAATCACAGGTGAAGTGGAAAAAAAGGATACTTATACAGGGACTGAAAGATTAAGGATGTTTAGGCTTCCTTTAAACAACTGGAATAAGGGAAAAGTGCCTGAAGGTTTGTTTTTTCCTTTAGCCTTGTTAATCCACAATGACAGGAAGTTTGACAGATGAGCTTCGGGAGGCTTTGCTTTTGTCTATGAGCATGCTGTGCCATGTCAGATGTGATTTGCTCTGTTTAGCTTTCAGAATGCAAAGACCTGTAAATGCAAGATAGATATACATTACATAGCCCTCACTCCAATAGTCATTTAGACTAAACTATACTTTAGTGTTTTCAGTAAGTGCACATTTGTGCTTCATGTTTACATAATAATGGCCTTTACATTATCTTCCACATTTGTACTTGGTTGCTATTCTCTTAATTGAATCTTTGTATTTCATGTACAGATTTGCAGTGCTCCCTCTAGTGTACATTTGTATGTTAGCGAGTATAATTCTATTTTCTGATTAGGGGCCTGTTCACATGAGTTTCAAGTCCGGATCAGGTGCGGATCAGCAGACGCCGTGCTATGTTTTTGGGCGCGTTTTTTAAGCATTCTAGTTAAAAAAATATATATATTTTTTTTTTGCTGGAGTGGGGCTGTCAGAATGTTAGCTGCAGTGCAGTGCATTTTTTCCGTTTTGCGTATTAATGTACCTTAACTATTAACAAAAATGTATCTTATTTGTGAGTCACTCGGCTGTAGATCTTCAAATCATCTCTGAATTGGTGTTACACCGTCCTTCCTTCTGGAGGGTGGCTACTTTTGTTCCCCATGGTCCCTGTGTGTGTTGTAAAGTAGTCACCGCTCCAAGCTCTCTCCTGTGATGGACTACAATCTCAATACAAATAAGTAAACTAAACATGAGATTGTAGTCCATCAGAGGAGGGAGCTTGGGGCGGTGGCTACTTTACAACGCACACAGGGACCATGGGGAACAAAATTCAGAGTTGATTTGAAGATCTACAGCCGAGTGACTCACATTTTTGTTAATAGTTAAGGTACATTAATACATGTTTGAGTTAATTCCTGAGTTTAGTGTCACTTTAAGGGAATGTTATAATTTTAGTTTTGTATAGAGTGGGGGAAGGGTTAAGACCACTATTGGGTTTTCAAAGCTGTCTGTAATGGAGAGGTTTTCCCTCATTTCCTTTTTTTTTCCTGTACATTGAGGTCCGTTGACAACTTCTTCAAAATTAATAGGCTGCCTAATGCAATGTGCCTCGGTGCACAAAACTACGTGTTGGGCGGTGAGAACGCCGGCTCTGCTGCTTTGTTGACTCTTTCTTCTGAGTGTGCAAAGGAGTCACCATTGTGTGCGTTCTCCAGGCTTCCATACACAGCTTCACATTGCCTAGAGTGGCAAGCTACTCTTCCTCCTCCTCCTGTGCCCTCCACTGCCCATGCCGCTCTGTCCTAACTTTGTCTTCCGTGTGCGCCCTCCACTACCGAGAAGCTCTGCACCCAGTTGTGAGTCACGAAGAATGGGTGGTTTTGTAAGAGTTTGGCCACACTCGGGCATTTACATGTATTATGACATGTTACAATACTTGCTAGCAGTGAATTAAATTAAAGTGTTTAGTACCACTTTAAGATGGAACATATTTTTGTATATATATCCAAAAATCTATAAAAAGACTGCAGTTTCCTTTTAACCCTCCAAGGAACATTCAGGCTACATCTATGAAATGACTCATATTTTCTAGTTCCGTTTATTTTCCTATTTGTATTCCTAATGACACGGTTAACCCAAGGGATGATCCCAGCTATCTTATGAAGTAGGCAGTAGAGACTTTAAAAGCAATGACCAACCACAATTACTCAGTTCTGCCTGCTTCATAGGACAGGAAGTTGAGGGTTGTGTTTTGCTCTGAGCCAAGTAATAATACAAACTTGCCTGTTAGGTGAATCAGAACATCTCTTCTCCTGCCATCCTACAACTGAAATTGAAAGAAATAGTTAGAAAATGTCAGCAAGTACCAAGCATGGTTGAGATTATTAGCCATAACTCTGGCTCCATAAGCAAGGTAGAGCAGTCTCCATACACATTGTGCAGGCTATGCGTAAGGCAGTTTCAGCCCGCTTTAAAATGCATTGTTTGGGTTTGGTATTTGGTCTTTAGGATACGCTGAAGTGGTATGGTAGAGCAGGCATTTTTATATTAATTATCCTTTCCCTTTAGATAGGCAGGATCATCCCTTTGGGGGGGTCATCATGGTAAATCCCTGGAAAGTCTGATGCATTGTTTGATTGTGTTTATCTTTCCATCAGCCAGCCACCATTTTTAAAGGTCCATATTTTGGGTTGATCACCTGTTAACACTGTCTACTGCTGTTGCTTGATAAAGCCTTTTAATTGTGTAAACCTCAAAAAATGAGCACAGTTGTGGTTTGAGTAAAAGCAGAAGTAAACTTTTTCTTGACTTCCGCCCTTGACTTTATTGTCTCGCCTCTTCCACATGAACAGTATTAAGCTTCAGCTGCCTGTCATGTCGGCACACCTATAGTGCCCACTTTCTGTCATTTGTATTGGTATTCTCAAGAGCAGAATGCCGTGGGGTAAATTTATTGAAGTGCCGCTGATTACAATAAAGCATGTAGGATCCAGACGTGGTCAGGTAAGGTCATAACCAAAAATTTGTCTTGGGTTCATTATTTTCATTTACTTTGTTTTAAGATGACTTTTAAAACTTTGCATAGAGCTTTAATGGTAACCTATGTCTACTGTTCAGCTGTATAGAAATATTAGGAACATTTGGAGCACAGCCCCGTCAGTCCCAAACACTATTTTGTTATCAGAATTTCAGAACCTCTACATTATAGTTGTATATGGGCTAACATCCACATTTTGAAATGTCTTCGACAGTTGAATGTTTGTTATTCCAGATCACAGCTTTCTTTTTGTTTCTATTCCCTGTGTATTAAACTGACTAGATGACTGAGCGACCATATTGCCAGTTTTATTTAAAGCAGACATGTTTACCTTGTGAAAACATTAAAACTGAAATATAGGCAGAAATAGAAGACGCACATTAATGCAGAACTGTATTCATGAATAAACCATACAAGTCTCTGAGCTGTATGTGCATGATGATCTACTTTGTCTTGTTTGACAAGTTGTGTTTTTTGTAAGCTTTTTTTTTCAAAAGTTTTTTTTTTTTTTAGGGGGGGAAGCGGGGATTGTGGAAAGGACGCCAGTGGATATCCTTATTGCAACGCGTGTCATACACTTGACTGTACTGTGTGGTAGAGCTGTGTAAATGTGGAGACTGGGTGGATAGAAATACCAATAGTTTGGCCACTAAAATTGCCACCTTATATATAGTTCATTGCATCCTCAGCAATGCCCATTTCAGGCATATCTGCTTTTTAGATGATCCCTCACTTTTCCCCATTAACCGTACCCTACTCTTAAGTCTTGTTCACACCATGTCCATTGAACTGTTTTTCTGCACATTACCGCACATGTAAAGCAATTGTTTTCTATGTGTCCTGTTCAGACCATACGTGTGCATTGGTGTGCAGAAAAACTCAGTTCACCTGTTTAGAAGAAATCCTTAGCCCTTGCAAATTGCTTGTCCGAGCCAGGCAAATGGAATGCTCATTTTTTCATTCACACATTGATTTCCTTCCCAGAACAAATGATGAAAATATCACATTATCCATTTTGCTAGTGACTGCTGATTCTGTATATTTTACATTTTTTATACCTGGTTCTTTAATGTTTGCAGGAACAGTTTTACCACACTCCTGCATGCCACATAGACAATGAGTTATTTGCAAGATATTTTATAATTAAACAGAAAAGATCAAACCCCCTTTAAGCTTCATTATTTGTAGTGTTTCCTCACCAGCATTGTGATAAATCTCTAAGAAAATCATTTTTTATTTTTAGGAAAAAGAGAGAGACAAAGATAAGACAAAAGAAAAAGAAAAGGAACCCAAAGAAAAAGACAAAGATAAGAAGACAATCAATGGGCACGTGTTCAGCTCTACACCTGTCGTTGGTCCGTTTAGTTGCAACCACTGTACGAAAAGCTTCAATAAGGATGGTTATATTTGTACAAGTAAGTGCTCCTGAGTCTATGCATCTATACTGTATGGCCTCTTAATGAGTTAGTCTATAGCTTGGTTATTGTTTCGCTTAAAGGAAGTGATTGCTTAATGTACTCGTTTGCATTTCTGCTTTATAAAAGTGGAAAAAAACTCACACTTTTTTATATCTCCTTTTAAATCTCTCATCTGGATACACTGCACTGTGTGCTCTGTGCTTTTTGTAATAAGCAGTGATAATATAAGATGGCATTGGCAGGATTCTCTGCTCCTCATGTGCGGAGACTGTAATTTGCAGGGAAACGGCTAAACACAAAGTACTGTATGATGGACAGTGTCAGAGTTCTCTGTAGACGATATATTATAGCTGACATCTTCAAGCTGCATGACAACAATATGTATGATACAATGTTATGTTCGTGGTAGTGATTCAGACAAAAGATAAATTGACTGTCTGTACATATTGTAAGATGTAAGGTATGACTGGGGTTATGCAATCGTGTACTCCAGGTGTATTTTTAGTCCTGAATAATTTGTTGGGTGTTGGTAATATCTAAATTCTTTTAGGTTACAGAATTCCTGTGGGGAGTGGAATGACAGCGATATTGAATGTTGGATACAGGGGATGTTCTGGTTATTTTTTAGGCCTACTGCTAAATTACTATTTCTCGTTTGACTTATAAAATGGTAGCACCTGTCACACAGTTGCAAAGGAAGCACTTGGCTTCTCTATAAAATGTATATGTTATGTTATGTTGAGATATTGGGTTTCAGCAAACTTTGACTCTGCCACTTTTTTATGAATTGTTTCTTCTAATGTCAAATACCCACTAAGGTCTGTTTAAAAGCCAGTTAGCTTACCTAGCTGTTCTTTAGGTCCCAACACGTTCTGTCCTAGGAAAACAACACTGCCCAAATATAGATACAGTACAGCAAACAAGTGTTTTCATGTTAGGACAGGAAGTGTGTTACTGGCAGGATCACCAGGTAAAAATAAAGGATAGGAAAGCCTGAAAAGACAACTATTGCAGTCATCACATCTAAAACTGGCCATACACTGTAATATTTTCTTTGTTCAACCCGGTGGCTGTCAGGATACCCAAACAGAGCTGGCAGCTCATTGGCTTTTTATTATGCAGCCAAGTGCACACGCATGCGCACTACCGCTAACTTGTTGAAATCTCCTGCTGGCCAATCAACAGAAGTGACACAGTTGGAGATCTCGACGTGTTGGCTGTTTTGACAGAACACTGGTTTATCAAGAACTGGCTGAAATTCGTATAGTTTATGGCCAGCTTCAGGACTGGTGAGTAGTGATGAGACTGTGCTTGTTGCAAACTCTGTTCATTTGAGTTCGCCCAAGCCCGTTTAAAACAATGACTGCTACCCTCTCCTCCCAACCCAATCAGTGGCAAGGAGGTTCAGTAACTGCCCTGCAGTTATACCTCACAAAGGGACAGGGAATGCCCTCACTGAAAATGCTGCCACAGATTGTGTCAAGAGGAGGGAGTGTTGTGGTGATCAGAGCTTTGAGTGAGCATGGCCGATCTCAGGTGATCTGAATTCCAACCAAGCCCAGCCTCATCTCTACTGATGAACTGCAATATGTTATATTTTTGTTCTTGCGTTTAAATACACTTAATGTCAGTGCTTCTTTGTAATTCAGAAGTATCTGGAACTACTTGTGGATAAGTGTTTTTAGAAAAGGATGCTCCTAACTTCCTGTTTGTATAAAATAGGCATCCTGCTTTAGAAATTGTTTATTATACGGTTAATTAGTCAGAGAGCATTGCAAAATGTTTCTAATTCTGGATTTGATGTTGAAAGCCCCCCCCCCACTTCACTTGAATGATGAGGTTCTGTAGTGTGGCGCTAGGAAATCCCTGGGCTGCTTTCTGTGGAATCATCTGCATTCCATTCTGTGTATACATATCACTTCACCTGGTGCTCCTCCTTCCTTAAGCATTTATGTAGTGTGTACATACAGTACAAGTAGTTGGCACTGGAAGTCTAAATAGCACCTGCCATACTGCACTTAGCTCCAGGGACGGTGGCAGTGATCTACACTACCAATGCAGCTTCTTCATGTCTACACAACGAGTAAGTGATGAAATAGTCTTATAATCTGGTAAAGACCTTATAAGAATGTCCAACTAAACAATTAATTGGTTTAAGAGGATGGTGTTCTTTTTAGCGTGTTTGTGTTATCCTTTTTGCAATAGCTTTCAGTTTAATGATTACAATCTGAACTTAGACTTGGATCTGGTTGTGTTTCTTGAAGACTGATAAGGTTTCACACTTTTTAAACTAGCAGTAAAAGACACTGTTTAATACCTTACTAGCAGGTGCTGTGTGTTAGGTGTTCAAGAGGAGCTTTGTGTGAGAGGAAGTTGTTTATCAGTGGAGCACAAAAGGCATTTCTGTATGATGACGGAGCACAGAAGGCATTTTTCTGAGGAAACAAGTTCATATTCATCTAGAAAATAAGGCAGTGTATATGGGAGGCTTCAAAGTAGAAACATGCAGTAAAGGAATGGCAGAATTCAAAGGTAGGAAGAACCAGAGTCATGTCTTCTGCAGATGTATTATTTAGCTTTGACTGTTCTTGGGATTTACTTCTTGGGAGTGCTAAAATGCCTAAAGGCTTGGAGGGCAAACTTGTTCTATAATGTGGTGCACAAAAGAGCAGCAATATATATATATATTTTTTTTTAGCTGTTACATGCTGCATACCAAAGCAACATATCTTCTCTGTAGACTAAATATCTCTTACTATGCTAGCACTTCATTAGTCTTGGCATAATTTTGATGAACTGTTAAGTTCTTAGCAGAGTTTTGTTCCCCATGGTCCCTGTGTGTGTTGTAAAGTAACCACCACTCCAAGCTCGCTCCTGTGATAGACTACAATCTCATGTTTATTTTACGAATTGAGATGATAGTCAATCATGGGAGTCTGCTTGGAGCGGTGGCTACTTTACAACATACACAGGGACCATGGGTAACAAAAGAAGCCACCCTCCAGAAGGAAGGACAGTGTCAGCACCAATTCATAGTTTATTTGAGGATCTACAGCCGAGTGATATAAAAATAAGCTACATTTTTGTAAATAGTTAAGGTACTTGAATGCATTTTTAATATTTAACTCCTGAGTTTTTAGTGTCACTTTAATCTCGGAGAATAGAAAGCAGATTGTTATGGATCGGCTTGCATTTGTCCCAGCAAACTGCAGTCATACAGGTTGGTAGACAGAAATATTAGTGAGAACTTTACCATGGGGTTGATTTCAGTCTGTTCAGAATTAATTGCACTTACTATCAAATCATAGCTGGAAATGATGTAGTTGCTTGGTTTGTGTACACAATGTATATCATGAGTCAGATCTGAGGGGGAGGCTTAGAAAGGAACTGTTTAGCTAGAAGACCTGTGTTACAACATAGCCATGTCTTAGTCTTACCATAACCTGATGCAAGTCTGAAAGTGTCTTAAAGACACCCAGAACTTAAAAATGGTTTTCTAAATTGTGTTTTTAAAATGTGTATAATGGACACTGCCCATTTTTCTGTCCTTTTTGATCGAAGCATTCCCTTTTATGCCGGTCTACATATTGGCCCCATTTTTTGTTCTTGGATGTTAAGGCCTTTTCCATATACAGTATATTATCCCATATCCCCATTATATGCCATATGTTCATGCTCTGGTCCAAGCTGTTGTATTAGATTATTGTGCCTCAGGAAGGCAGATGACAGGACTCTAAACCACACAGCAGTGGGGCTTGTCCATGAAGGTATCTAAAATCAGTCTTGCTAACAGTTTTAGGAAAGAAAGCATGAGGGTATTGTTTCAAAACTAAATTGTTAGTTTGTTCTTCCTTACAGAATGATTTAATTCGCTGTCACTAGCGGTGCCTGTACTTGAAGTGCTTTGTGGTACTTTCAGATACATTGTGTACTAGTCTAATTACTGTGTCATATGTTGCTACTGTACATTCAGTGACTCAAGTTCAGGGTGTTGCCTTAAAAATACAAAAGTGTATCCTTCACAGGCTGGCATGGCTCGTGTTTATATGTCAAACAAACCCTAAGGGAAATACTCATAATTAGCCAGCTAATAGTCACTTAGGAGGCATGATGGTGTCTGATGCACTACTGAGCTATCTGTAGTTGTTTAACAGGCTGTAATAACTGCTAGAAAAGTGCAATTCTTATGTATGTTGTCCATGACAATACTTATTATTACTAAATTATAACAATAAAGACAGCCTTAAACCGAAGACAATAAGTAACAATACTAAAAATACTAGCATAGGAAGCACAGGCATGACAATGGGATTGTAATTTGTGTACAAGTATTGGACCCCTGTTACTTTTCTGTGTTTCCAAGAGCCATGCTCAACTCATGGAGCTCCAGTTTTATAAATGGTAGATTGAATATTGTAAACTAGTACTACATTGCTGTTCAGCTCCATCACAGTTTTATTGTATAAGCTGTGTTATGTCCATTTACTACTTTTCAGATGTTTATTATCAAAGCTTTGTATACGTGCTATAATATGCACCAGATTAGGTCTAAAATGTTAACTGTTGAAAAATAGAATGAAAAACGTAGAAATCAAGATATGAGGACAGACACAGTGTGGTAAACAAGTTAAGGAGACTGAACTTGCTGCAGTTTATTAACCTTGGAAAGAGCAGTGTCTTGCACTTACCCATTGCAGTAGGGCACCATCCACACCAGATCTGTTGCGTTGCAATCTGTTTTTTAACAGATGCTAACGCAAGAGCTCCAAAAAATGAATAGGTGTGAATGGGACCAGTTCTCACTGCTGTGTTCTGTTCTGTGCCATTGCAGCGCGATGAAAAAATTAGAGCTCTACTTTTTTACAGCGCAACAGAACAGAATATAAAGGGATGTCATTTCAACGGAACAAATGAAAA